>NW_007252197.1:437836-449255 GCF_000164805.1 Carlito syrichta | reverse complement strand
GTCTCACTGCCCAGGCGGGTCTCGAACCCGCGGGCTCAGGCAATCCACTCACCTCAGCCTCCCAAAGGCGCGGGATTACAGGCTGAGCCACCGAGCCCGGCTCGTTCCATCTTTTTAATTCAAGAATAGGATGTCTGGATTACCCCGGCCTAGATTCCTAAATTTTCTTGGCTTGTCTTGACCATGTGCTGATGGAGTTTCTCCTTTCCTTTTCATGTCCTGCTGCTGCATCAGCTGAGAATATCCATTTATTCCCCTGAAAGTTCTGCGACTGGGATATTCCTTGAGAACGAGAGATAGGCCATGGAGAGTTTTGAAGCAAAAAATAGAGAGAAGCCTCCTGCCCTGGTCATAGTTTTATAGGAGGTTCAGTTTGTTTAGAAGGGACATGAATAAGTAAAGCAAAATAAAATAATGTAGAAAGATAGATTATATATGCTAAGTGGTAATCAATTTCCCTGTTCTATGACTTACAAAGAATAAGTTTTTTTTTTCCCTTTTTTTTAATACAGAAGCAACTTCAGAGTTATTTGCAAAGACTTTAGAACTGGATTTTACCACTTTGTATCATGTATTATAAGTGAATGTAAATAGATATTCCAAGGAGGAAAAAAGAAGTTCTGTGTTTAAGAAAGTTTGGAGAGCACTTGAATACATTACTGGATATTTGAGAACTTTAAATGTGCTAATGGACATTGTTTAATCTCCTATTGGGAGGCACAATATGCTGTTGCCCAATTTTATTTGACTGTGAACCCTTGTCTTCACAAAACATCTTAAGGAACAGTGTTTGTCAGAACAGTTTGGGAAATAGTGATTTAGAATGAGAAATCTTTCTAAATGTGAGAGAAGAGATTTAATATGATTTTGCCTAAAAGGAAGTAAAAATTTCATCAAATCTTTAATTTTACAGAGAATTGGTTTAGAATGCTTTTTATTTTGAGTTTCTTGATGGGAAAAATGATTATATACGTGGACTAAAGTATTCTGGATCTCAGATGGGTTGGACTTCAGTCTTGATTATATTTGGCCATAGAGAGAAAAATATTAATTTCACTAACTTCTGGGTACTTGTAGTTGGTAGTTCATTTTGCCATAATAATCTCTGCAGGAATAAACATAAAAAAGATGAAGGAATTTGTTACAGGTTTCTCAGACTTTCTACTTTAATACCAACTTAAAATGCTGGCAGGGTATAGAATGGGGCTTAATACTTCTTTGCTCTCTGATTAAGTTTAGTGTAAAAATAATGTTGGGCAGGGTTTGGGAGTCAAGATGAATATTGATCATTCTATTTTAGTTTCATTTCCATGGTATTATTGATATGTAATACATCTGTAGATTTTTCTCAGTTTCCTGCTTTGGGTTTTTTTTTAGTCTTATTATGAATATTTAAAATTCTAAGTAGTTTATTTATGTTGAGACCTTCCAGATAGGCTTTTATATTATAAAATTATTTTAGCTATTACTCTCATTTGTATGTTGCATAAAGCATTCTCTCTCATTTATACATTTCAGTTTCAACTGCCTCTGAAGGAGCATCTTCCTTTTCTACTTTATCCATGTCATCTCCTGATTTAGCCTCTCCAAAGAAATCAGTTCACCTCTTACCTCCGATTCTGGCTGAACCTTCCTTCTGGACTTTGTCACAGCAACAGTTGTCTTCTGCCTCCTTTAAAGTTAGAGATAAGACAACCAAGGCTCATCACTCCTTTGTTCCTAGGGGCCCAGTGTCTTCTTATGAAGAGGAAAATGACAACCTCAATATACTGAAAATTCTTCCAGATAACTCTGATTCTGCTAAAAAGACCACAAGTCATATTTCTAGCAGTAATGGCATAGAGTTTTCCACTCAAAATATAGACTGCCTCACCCCTCTGTCCTGTTCTAGTTTTCAGAGTAGGGAACCTGAAGCAAACAATTCTATTAAAGTTCTTCTAGGGGAGGTAAAAAGTGCAATAGTTAGATTGCATGAAGATTTGAGCACTGTGATACAGGAACTTAATGTCATCAATAATCATCTGGTAAGCATGAGTGGGAATAGTCCACAAGTGAGCCAATCTTTGCAGGTTCCCCAGTCTTCTGAGGGGAGCTCAGATCAAATCTAATCATCTCAATCTCCATTTTTGATAGAACTCATATGGTTCAATTTCCCAAAGATATAAGTTAATATTTTATAGATTTGCATTACTATGGGAAAACCAGACAGGTAAGTTTAATTTTTCCTCGTCAGGTTTATTAACAAGTGTCTTTCAAATCAATAATTTTATTTGGGCAATTTATTTTTTTAAAAGAGAAAGATGTCACCTTTGATAATTACCAATTTAGACATTAGTTCACTTGAAACTGAAAAGACTCTCATTCTTCCTTGCTCTGTATTTTTACATCAAAATGGGTTAAGCATTAGTGAAAGTTGTGGTAAGACCTTGAAATGCAAACAACTATTCAAGAACTTTTGGATAAGTTAGCAGTAAGCAGTCCTTAATTTTCAACCGTATGTAGCTTGTTAGTAAGCCTCTGCAGAATTGAGTTTGGAGAATTGAGTTAGAAGTATGTTTTACATGGTCTCTTGCAAATTTTAGGTTGGGCAAACCAAGGGCCAGAAATCTTTCTTTCTTTCTGTCAGATGCCACAGTGTTGGGAGTTAAGATGAAACAAGTAAAACATGGGACATTGTTTTTATTGTTAGTGTATATTGCAAAGTGAATTCAAGTGCATGCTTTTTTTTTCTTTTATTTCAGAAAATAAATTTGATATTTTTCATCATGTTTTATCATTTCATCTTTTTAATTCATTATGACAACTTTTCAAATAGAAATGTCTCAATTATTTATGGGCAAAATTATCTAATTTAAGGATTGTAGACCAGTGATTCCCAACCTTACTGCACATTAGAATCATCACAGAAGCTTTTATTTGTTTTATATTTGTTTGAGAGAATAATATAATGGGCTGTATGCTCCCATCACTCAATTTCAACAGTTACCAACTAAAGACTAAAATAAGCCTAAATATTTTGAAGACATATAGAACAACTAATGCATGAGTTCTGCTGCCAGACAAACTGTAACAAACATCATGCAAACTGGGTTAGGAGATAGCAGGAAGTGTCAGTGCAAAGACCCTAAAGTCAGAGCAAGTGTGGCATGTTGAAGAATGGCAAGAAGGCTAGTCGTGATGTGAGTGAAGTGGGGAGTAGACAGAGGGAGACTGAGATCATGGAGCAAAGGCGAAAGATGATATAGGTTCTTAAAGACCATTGTTAGAGATTTTGTCTTCTCTTCTGTGAAATAAAAATTATAGCAGAGGTCTGGGGTATAAAATGACATTGTATGACTTAGATTCTGAAAGGTCACTCTGGCTTTGGCAGGGGAAGTTGTTCAGGGACCTGAGGGGAAGCAGGTAAGCCAATTAGAAGCCTGTTGTTGCAGGAATCTAGATAAGAGCTGTTGGTGACTCAAAACAGAATGGGTATTGCAAAGATTGGTGAGAAGTGGTTAGTTAAGGGATTCACTAGTGAATTGGATAAAATATATGAAAGAAAGAGAGGAGTCAAGGATGAATCCAAGGTATTGAACTGAAATTCAAGATGAAGTTGACATCAACTGATGAGGAAGGTTGCAAGTAGAGAAAATTTTGAGGTGTTCATTTTGGGGCATGTTAAATTTCAGATGTCTATTAGATAACCTAGTGGAGATGTCAAGTAAGCACCTGGATATGAGAGTTGAGTTTAAGAGAGAGATCTAAATTGGAATGGAGGTAGATAGTTAGTATTTGGCTATTATTTAAAGCTATGAGACTGAATGAAAGCATCAAGGGAGTGAGTATGATAGTGGAGAGAAGTTGGAGGCCTGATCCCTGGGCCATTATAACAAAGAGATCAGGAAAAAGTTGAAGACCCTATGAAGGAGGCTGAGAAAAAGCTACCACTGAGATAGGAACAAAATAAGAGCACACGGTGCTTGGAAAGCAAGAGTATGCAGTTGTACATTGAATATCCATATGCCCTTTATGTTAACATTTTGCCATGTTTATCTCCTTATGTTGTTAAACATTTTTATATCTACATACATATTATGTAGATAGATAGACAAAGCAACACATGTTTTGTTGAGTCATTTGAAAATAAGTTACAGATATTATGATGCTTTATCACACTTAATGGTGAACACATTTATTACCTGTGTAAGGGTAATTGTCCAGCTTACCTTCCAGTTAACCAATTCTCTCTTCAGCTGCATCTTATCTGTTATTAAATCATCCCATAAGGTTTAAATTAGGTTATTTCTTTTTTTTTCATTTCTAGAATTCTACCCAGTTATTTTTAAATTTGCTGTAGTTTCATAGACTAATGTTTCTTGCAGATATTTTCAAGTATATCTTTCCTAGTAAGATTAGTATAGAATTCTTACTAGTAAGAATATTAAGTAAACTAGAGAATAGTCTTACTGGCAAACTAATAAGAATATTTTAACATGTGCATTTAAGGCTATGAATTTTCTTTTACATAGTTGTATCCCATAATGTTTTTTAAATTGAGATATAATTCGCATACCATAAAAATTACCTTTTTAAGGTGTATAAATCAGTGATTTGTTTAGTTTATTCGCAAGGTTACATGGCCATCACCACTATTTAATTCTAGAACATTTTCATCACCACAAAACACACCTCATATACCCATTAGCAGCTATTCCCTATTTCCCCTCCTCCAAGTTCCTGGCAATTTACTGTCTCTCTCCATGAATTTTCTTACTTTGGATATTTTATATAAATGGAAATATATAATATGCAGCTTTTTGTGTCTGACGTCTTTCACTTAGCATAAAGTTTTTGAGGTTCATTCATGTTGTAGTATGTGTCAGTATTTAATTCCTTTTTGTGGTTGAATAATACCCATTATATGGCTACACCAAGTTTTAAAATCCATTCATCAGTTGATGGACGTTTGATTTTTTGGCTATTGTGAATAATGCTGCTGTGAACATTTGTGTGAAGATGTTTTCTCTTCTCTTGGATATATACCTAGCAGAGAAATTGCTGAATCATATGGTAATTCTTGCTGTTTAGCTTTTTGAGGAACTGCCAACCTGTTTTTGTAGTGGCTGTGCCATTTAACATAAGTTTTTATATGTAATATTTTCATTGTCCTTTGGCTTCAAATATATTTCTAATTCCTATCATGAAGACGTATAGAGGTGTATTTCCTAATTTCAAAGCCTACTAATAAACTAAAAAAAAAAAAAAAAGTTAAGTCCTTAAAAAAAAATCTGCTATTGCTACTGGTTTGCACTCATAGTGTTATATTTCTTCATGAGCCTTATATGACTGTGTGCTGGTCGTGATACTTGAAAAATTATTTGTCTAAATAATACAAGAACTTACTTTTTTGCTTCTGCCAAAGTGCTTGGTTTACCACTATACTGGTTAAGTAAATCAAGGTCATGGCTTGAAGTTCTCTAGGATACCTAGGTTAATCCCAAACTTAAATTCCTCATAAGAATTGATTCATTTTTGATTCATTCTCATTGTATAGCCATTAGATTTCTCTTTATTTATTTATTTATTTTTTTGAGTTGGAGTCTCATTCTGTTGCCCAGACTAGAGTGCAGTGGCCGCTCCCGGCCACTGCAGCCTCGACCTGCTGGGCTCCGCAATCCTTCCGCCTCAGCCTTCCAAGTAGCTGGAACTACAGGCATGCGCTACCATGCCTGGCTAATTTTTTTATTTTTACTGTAGAGATGAGGGCTCGCCAAGTTGCCCAGGCGGGTCCGAACCCAGGGGCTCAGGCAATTCACTCACCTCAGCCTCCCAAGGTGCGGGATTACAGGCTGAGTCACGGAGCCCAGCTGATTTCTCTTTATATTAAGGATCATGCCTTGTTAAACTTCCCACTTTGTATGAGGTGATTTCTATTCCTGTTACCTTTCTTTTTTTTTTTTTTTTTGAGTTGGAGTCTCACTCTGTCACCCAGACTGGAGTGCAGTGGCCGCTCCCGGCCACCACAGCCTCGACTTGCTGGGCTCTGGCGATCCTTCCGCCTCAGTCTTCCAAGTAGCTGGAACTACAGGCGCACGCTACTACGTCCGGCTAATTTTTTGATTTATTGTAGAGATGAGGTCTCACCAAGTTGCCCAGGCAGGTCTCAAACCCGCGGGCTCAGGCAGTCCACTCACCTCAGCCTCCCAAAGGCGTGGGATTACAGGCTGAGCCACCGAGCCCGGCTCCTGTCACCTTTCAAAGCCACCAATACGTAAGATGGAATTTGTTGAACTCAGCAAATGCCATTAGGAAAAGTGGCTTCTGTAATCATTTACCGATCAGGTCTCTGTCATTATCAGTAACTACTATTTGTAAGGCTCTACATCAGGCCCTGGGAACACAGAGGGGAGAAAAAAACAGATGTAGTTCTGTCCTCATGGTGCTTGAGGTCTAGAGTTCCAGGGGAATCTGATAGTTTAATCCAGTTGTCAAAAAAAAAAAAAAGTAAAAGTCTGATGGTTCTGGGAAAGGATATTAGAATTTGACCTAGTCAAGGAATTCGGGGAAGGTCTATCTAAGGAAATAACTTTTGATCTGAAATATGAATTCCAGGATTATTGAAATAAATTCCATTGATGACATGTTGGGCAAATAAATTTCTGTATAAAGTAAAATAGAGCATATAATCAAGATGAAATCTTAAACTTCTGTTGGCTTTCCTCATACATTTGGGAGAACTGCCAGTAGATTCTTGGGGAGTAGTAGAATACAGTGTCTCCTTTTTGTACTGGCTATAAAATTTCTTAGTTGTATGTTGCTAAGAGTGGAGAAGAAAAAACCCTATAGAGGTATAGCATTCCTCCCTCCCCTTCTTCCTTACCAAAAGGTGCTGCATCTGGTATCTTGAATGCTCACAGAAATGCCTCAGATAATTGAGGCAACAAGAATTGTCCCTTGAGGAAACTACCTTATTTGCTATGTGCTTACTGCATGCACATGGTAACTTCAGATTTTAACTAGGTTTTACATAGCTCATATAGTTTCATGCGACCATGCAACCATTTGTTAATTAGTATAATTAACAAACACTTATTTGAGCTTTTATCTAGACAACTCCATTAAACGAATAGAACAAACTTGGCTTAAATTAAGAGTGGCTATATTCTGATTGACTTTGTAATTATCTCAGTTCAAAAATACTTCATTAGATGTCATTCTCTTAAGTATTTTACTCAGAACTTGAGGATCCTTTTATAAGGCAGTTATAAAAATATTTTACAGTTTACTTACTGTCGAATTACTCATGTGTTCATTCTTCAAATATTTATTAAGTACCTATTATGAGTAGACAGTTGCCTAAACATTAGGGATACAATAGTGAACAAGGTGGATGTGCCCCTTGTCTTCAGAGCTAGTTGAGTGGAGATACAGGCAGCCAAATGGATAATTACCGTAAACCTGTAGGTCCTGTGAATTTGGGAGGTACAGTGTGGAATGGCAGAGTCTGATGAAGAGCGACAGCCAGCTCTGACGAGGGGCTCAGGGAATGCTGTCTGGAGGACATGAAGTCCAAACAGAATCCTGAAGGATAACCAGGAGTGAGTCAAGTGAAGGCAGCTAGTGTGGAGAGAGAGCTTTCTAGACACGGGGGACAACATGTACAAAAGCTGGAACAAGAGAGGACTTGATGAGTTTGAATACAAGTTGTACTAAACTGGTGGTTCAGAAATTTAAGCACGTAAGTTTCGGATTTTATGCAGTGATACATAGGTGAGGTGATGGGTAAGTGGCCTTTACAGGCTGAATTAAAGAAAAAAACTGAGTGACAAGCAAATGGGACATATTGAAAGTAAAATGTCATAGAAATTTGAGGATTAAAGGGTTTCCAAAATCTGTTCCAAATGAGTTGCCTCGAATGTGCAGAGTCCCTTCTTTTGTGAATGTTCATTTTAAAGAGAGGGGGAATACTGAAAACAACAGGATGAGTCAGTTACATATTCAGTATACTGGGCTGGTTTTCTAGGTTTTACTTTATTTTAATAGAGTGGATTTTGAGGTGTGATAAAAGGCTTCAGTTATGTAGAACTGCGAGATTTTTATTTCTTGCAGAACACCAAGTAATTTGAACAGGCCAAGCATATCATTGTTATGCCAGAATATATGTGCCACCTTTTATCAGCAGGCAGGCATAGAAAAGGGTAAATTGGCTCAGAAGAAACTAGGTTTTCAGGATGATTTTGTTTGGTAATTTTGAATTCTGTTTTCTCACTGATGGTGCAGAAAGTTCTCAAAGACATGGTAATTATTGCAGAATTATGGCTTCAGGCATTTGCAACTATTCAAACAGTAAAATTCCATTATAAAATATCACAATCTATGAGTTCAGTTGTGCTGCAGTTGAGAACATGCTCCCTATGCTGTATACTATATTTTTCTTGTAGCACAGAGCACCTATAGCGTGAAGAAAGAAATACCTTAGAACTTTAATCAGAGGGCAAAGATAATGGAATTATCATATAATTGTATTACATGACAGATGCCACATAGTAGGGCTAAATCATTAAATTACTGCCCATACACTTCTTGGTCCAATGTCCTATTGAGTCTATGTTCTCAAACAGTTACACAGTCAGAAATTGAATAAATTATACTTCTTAATATGTCTGTTCTTAGCTAATGGTCCATTTATTTGACTGAAAAGCTTTTAGTACATCATAAAGGTGATAAAAGCAATGATTAGCAAAATAGAAAGATCAGCTTGTCTCTTGATGAGGTAAGCATTTTTTATTATTCACTATCATTGATTAAATCAACCATCAATTAAAATAAGAAATCATCATCAGCCCATATTGGTCCTGAGATAACTATATACAAAAAGTCTACTAAGTTTTTAAGTTTTAGATCATCTCAGGTTATTTTTCATAAAGATTTTTCTGAATCTAGTGGGATACGTCTCCATATAGAATATTTGGGATTTAGAAGGCATTCTAAATGATTTGAAAGATACTTTCTCATGGACAGAACTAGCAGGCTAAACTATTGGTAGCTGAGATAATCTACCCCTTCAAAATAAGAGACATGGATTTACAAAGATGAACAGAAAGGGCATTCCAGGTAGAAGGATCAGCAGGGCTAAGACAGAAGCATATCTGTCCATGCCTGCGTCAGCACCCAGGTGGCCTGACTGCTCCCAGAGGATAGTGTCTGTGGGAGGTGCTTTCTGAGTTCCCAAGATCAGGTGAATGCTTCGAGACTATCTTGACTGCATATTCAATTCAGCAAATGCTTACTGAGGATCTACTCTGTATAGCCTCTGTTCTAGGTGTTTAAGATGTATTGGTTACTAAAGCATTTTTAAAAGCCTCACTGTTGTGGAGTTTGCATTATTGTGGGCAGGAGAGAAATGTTGCATGATAAACACAATAAATAAATTGTATGGTGTGTTAGAGAACGAAGTGAGCTACGATGATATCAGAGCTGGAATGGGACAGGTAGGACTGGGCAACTGGAGAAGGTTTACAGTTTGGAAACGTTTGGGCAAAGGCTGAAGGAGGGAAGAGTTTGCCATAAGGATCTCTGGGGCATACTTTCCAGGTAGAGGGTACAGCCAGTGCCAAGACCCTGGCTGACAGATATTCATAGATGGGGGCAGCCAGCATGGTAATTTTGAATTCTGTGATAGTAGAGACTACTATCATACCTACCTTATTAGGTATAATAGTACTTTTAAAGGTAGTTGAGGCACAGAGCATCTAAGCAACTTGCCTAAAGTCACCCAGCTACTAAGTGGCAAAGCTAGGATTCAAATTCAGAGCCCACCCCCTTCGCTACTACAGAGAATAAGAGAAGATTTCTCCTATATAGGTTCAAAAGGATGGAACAAATGTGGTGGGGTTGGATAAGAAACCTGCATTCTATTTCTGGTTGACACATTTGCTGCTTTGGACTGATGAATTATTCTGTTCAATTCCTAACGGAATGTGCCTAATAGCTATCCATTCCTTAAGCATGTATTGTTACCAAGTTTATCATTAACAAGATTATCGTGTTATCCAAATGTCATAAAATAATGATGTGTTATTTGTATAGCAGTTTGTAGATGTCAAAGCACTTTTACACACACATCTTCTGTTTTGAAGCCCCTCAAAAATTACAAGTTCATTATCCTCTTCCCAACCTGCTCCTCTGGCTTTCCTGTTCCTAATAATGATGTCACTAGATCCAGAATCTGCTTTGGGCCCTTCCTTTTCCTCTCTCCCCACCATCCATCTAGTTCCTGAGCTTTCTTGGTGTGTCCTATCCCCTCAGTGTCTCATTCCTTTACTTTCTTTTCCACTCACCTGACTGTCGCCCTAGTTTAGGCAAATAGCAACCTGTCTTCCTACTTCTAGTCCTTTCCAACTCATGCTGCATATTCCTACCAGCACAGTCTAAGTAGTGCTCTCGGCCTTTTGCTTGCAAACAGACCTTCCTGGCAGTCCCCACACATCAAGACATGGCTTGGAGTCAAATTGAGGCAGTAGGGGTGGAGAAAGGAAAGCAATGGAAAGAAGTTGACAAATGAGGGAAGTGGAAATGGTAGAAGTTTTAGGACTCCTGGATTCATTACAAACAGAGGTTGAAGCCAGGCATGGTGGTATCTATAGTTCCAGCTACTCAGGAGACTGAGACAGGAGGATCACTTGAGCTCAGGAATTTGAGCTTAACCTGTGCAACATAATAAGACTCTCATCTCTGAAATAGAAATGAGCTCTGGAATATTGTTTTTACGATAATAATTGTTAGGGTACGGATGGGGTGAGGGTGGATGGATTGAGGCGCAGGGAGGCGCAGCACCACCAGGGCTGGCAAACCAGAGGTGTACACTGGGAACGCAGAGATTCAAGTTAATGCAAAGAATTGCAACACACGAAAAGGTTAAGAAAGAAAAGTTTATTTAAAAGTAAATTAGAGAGAGAAAGAGAAGGAAGAGAGAAGATTCACCTCCCCAAGGTAGGGGAGGGGGACCAAAGCCAGGAAGCATGGTGACGGTCATAGTCACACCAGAGTCTAGCAAGGCAATGGCCCCCTGGTTGCTTGTGGTTGAGTCCTTTTAACCATTCTGCTAGATGGGGAAAATCATTAAGGTGATTGGGTGGTGGTCTGCTTTCACATCATCACAAAGGGGCAGGCAAGCGCAGGTACTGATGTCAGGTGATGGACAGCAGGCAGATGGGTGGGTTAGTCACATGATTGTAGCCATGGTGGGGCTTATCTGTGTCACATAGGTCACAGAGGGCTGATTAGGTTAACCCTGGGGGGAGTTTTCTGCAAGAGACTTGTAAGACATTTGCAATTCACAAACTCAGACATTTGCAACTCACAAACTCTTTTTTTTAGTAGAAATTATATTCCTTTGTTCTTTTTTTTTTTTTTTTGAGTTGGAGTCTCACTCTGT
>NW_007252197.1:418173-437816 GCF_000164805.1 Carlito syrichta | reverse complement strand
GCCCAGGCGGGTCTCAAACCCGTGGGCTCAGGCAATCCACTCACCTCAGCCTCCCAAAGGCGCGGGATTACAGGCTGAGGCACTGAGCCCGGCTTCATTTTTTTTGTAATCAATATTTTTTTATTTTGATATTGTGGGGTACAGTTAAGTGTTAGGTATACAAATGTGCTTCGTTTAGGCACCCTTGTTGATAAGATGTGTCTCCCCATCCCCAGACAGATATTGACTACCGTTAATCCCATCTCCTTTCCCCTCCCCCCATAGTTTCCCACCACTGTCAGTCCTTTTCTTATAGTATTACGTTGGATGTTCAAGGTCCACTAAATGAGTGAGAACATGTGATACTCAGATCTTTGTTTCTGTGAGAGGTCACTCAGTATTATAGTCTCTAGTTCCATCCAGATTGCTGCGAAATTCATGATTTTGTTCTTTTTTATGGCTGCGTAGTATTCCATCTTGTATATGGACCACATTTTAAAAATCCAGTCCTCCTTTGATGGACAGCATGGT
Organism: Carlito syrichta; assembly: GCF_000164805.1. Taxonomy (NCBI): domain Eukaryota; kingdom Metazoa; phylum Chordata; class Mammalia; order Primates; family Tarsiidae; genus Carlito; species Carlito syrichta. The sequence goes on along the minus strand of NW_007252197.1, from coordinate 437,306 downwards.
TGCTTCCAGGTTCTTGCTATTGTGAACAATGCCGCGATAAACATACGTGTGCAGATATCTTTTTGATAGAGTGATCCCAGTAGGGGGATTGTGGGGTCATATGGGAGGTCAATATTTAGAGCTTTTAGGAATCACCATACTGTTTTCCACAGAGGTTGCACTAGTTTGCACTCCTACCAACAGTGTAGAAGTGTTCCCTTTTCACCACACCCTCTCCAGCAACTGTTATTTTTTGAGTTATTGATAATTGCCATTCTGACTGGAGTTAGGTGGTGTCTCAGTGGCAACTCACAAACTCTTATGATTTTTGGCCTTGACAAGGAATCAAAAGTTTACTAGAGATTTATTATGCTAAACCATGAATGGTTGGGCTGTCCTGGTCTTGTATCTGAAGGAGATTTGCCAAGGGTGGGGGGATGGGATAGGCTGCTGTTTGTCCTGCAGTAGAATGTCTGAATGCTATCTAATGGCTACGCTGAGGCAAAAAGACTAAAGAATAAGCTAAGTTTCTTCAAGGTTTCTATAGGTACCTTTCAATAATAATAATGGTTGACATTTAATAAATACTAACAGTGTTCTGAACACCTTTTAATCCTCTTAACCCTACCAGGGATGTACTAGTATTGTCATGTTTCATATGAAAAAACAGGGGCTAAGAAGAACTAAGGAATTTGTCCAGGGTTGCACAGGAAGTAGGTAGGGTCAAAGGCAGACCTTGAACTCTAGCCTGTTTTGCTTAGAGCTCCACACTGTCTCGCAACTGGAGCCATTGGCTGGAATAGGCAAGCAGGAGGAAGGGTGGGTCCAGCCTGGTCCTCCCTTGCTTCTACCTTCCACTTTTGCCCCCCTCAGTCATATCCTGCTGTCAGGCTAGTTCTCCTTCACCTTCTAGGAGTTTCTCAGCTGCAGCCGCTAGCCTAGACCCTCTGGATCTTCTGCTTACTCCCCTGACCTTGTTTTGTTAGCACTAAACTTGTTCTGTTCTAAAGAGCTGTCTGCCTCCACCTACCACCCCCCACCCCTCCCCTTGACCAGTCCTTCCTTGCCCCTTTCATGTCAAGACCCAGATTAGCGGAGGCTGGGGCAGGGTAAAACATTTTTAGAGCTGGTTTGGAGGTGAAGAGACTGTCTCACTTTCTCTCTTTCCCACCAATTAAACCTTGGAAATGTCATGCAGCCACAAACACACTTTGATTTTAATTGGAGACCATTATCACTGGCTCACCCTAGCAGTGGAGAATTTTCATTTACTACAATGGGTCTCTGCCTCTGGAGTGTGTAACATGCACTTGAAACCACACAGAGCAACCCAGAAATAGCCAACAGAGACTAAAGGAGGAAAATCAGTTTTGAATTCAGTTACATAAAGCAGTAATATGTTCATACATCTTTTAAAAAATAAGGGGAGGATTACTTCATAGTGTATCTTAGCGGTTAGTTTCATTATCTCTGTGCTGCTGATGGATGTTGGCTTCAACTCCACACCTATTGTGTAGGATAGTGCTCAGGAGAGCCACCAACCTCAAAGTAACAGCTTTTGTTAGCACTAAACTTGTTCTGTTCCACCTGTGTCCTCCCCCACGCCCACAAAACCAGAAGTCAGAAGGCTGAACTAGAAACAGCGCTACATTATATTAAGCCAAGTGTGAAAACAAACATGCAGCATGAAGACCGTAAACTCCAAGGATAAAGAAAACTAACAAAAGGGAGGGAAACAAGCATGTCGCACACACACTAAGAAGGCCAGCTGTGGCTATTCTCATGAGAAAATAGATCTAACTGATGGAGATCAGCAACGCCTAGAGATTCTATCCATTTCACAAGGTCAGAATGGCAAGTCAGTAACAGACCCACTGCAGACAGCATCAGCTGGTGGCCAGAAAGCCTTTGGAAAAAGGACTCGGAGGGACATCATTGAGAAGCTGATTTGAGACTGACAGAGGGGAGCAGGGTGGAAGGTTGGTCTTGATGGCAGGCAGGGAGGCATGGCCATGGGTCATGGGGGAGGTGGAAGAGGAGTACAGTCTCCCTGGGTCTGTCAGGAAAGGCTTAGCCAAAACTCTCCTTTGTTCACAAGTTCAGGGGGAAGGGGCCCTCAAAGAGACAGCTGCATCACACCTTCAGCCCATTATCAAGATCCCGAGTGTGGCCCAAATTAAATAGGAGTCACTGGAAACCTTGGGATACCACAGGGGGGATAGGCTTTCCCAGCCCTCTCTGTAAAGGCTGCAGAGCAGAGAGGGTAAAGGAGGCTGCCTGCTGAGCTCTTCTCGGCTTCTGGCCATGGTTCTTCCTTCCCTGGTGAGTTTGTCTGCAGCTGGACAGATCAGTGCCAGCTTACTCACTTGTTTGCAGGGAACCACTACTAAGCATCCTTCTGTCACCTCAGCCTTTAAATTGTCATTGCTCTTTTGAAGGGGAGGGCTGCATTAACCGCCTTAACAAGCCATGGTCCCCATTAGGGACAAGAATGGCACGCAGCTTAGGAACAAAGGGTCCGAAGGCTCTTTTACCTGCTGTGTTGGCAGAGGTTGGCTGCCAAGCCTCATCCAGAGGCCTGTAGGTTTCCTCTTTGAAATTATTTTAGGAAACTATGGAAGAAAAAACTCAACACACAAATTAACTGTGCTTACTGGTTGTTTATCTCAGAAGGTTTCCACTGCTCAATCTGTTCAATTCCCCTGGGCCTTGTGCTTCCTAACATTTGTGGAGCACTTTACAGTTGGAAAAGCACTTGAACACATCTCAATTTAGTCTCATAGCTCTTCAGAGAGTAGACAGAGGAGGAGTGGGGGCCTCAGAGAGGCTGGGTCACTGGCTTGAGGTCATACAGCTCTGAGCAACTGAGATGGTGCCTCCCCCTAGATTTCTGATGTGTTTTAGTTTTTTGGGGCTGCTTTAACAAAATACCATAAACTGGGTGGCTTACATGCGATAGGAATTTATTTCCCATAGTTATGGAAAACTTGTATCCTCACATGGCAGAAAGAGGTTGAGAGAGCTCTCTAAGATCTCTTTTATAAGGGCACTAATCCCATTGGGGGCTCCATCCTGATGACCTAATCACCTCCCAGAATCACTGTGCTGGAGATTAAGATTTCAAAACATGAATCTTGGTGGGGGGGGAGACATATATTCATTGAAATTACAATAAGGATCCTCTCCTAACTATACGGTTCCCAACCCCTCCTCCTAAGTACCAGGAAGCATTGGGATTCCAAAAAGCTGCCAAAAACTCAGTGTGGAGTCTCTACTCTTAAAATTGTCTTCTATATTCTTAATCTTGTGTATCAGCTTTGTTTAAGCCATTAACATATTTCATCATCTCTAATATATGGAAATTAGTGTTTTCATGTGGCTCATTAATCTCCGCTTCTTTCCCTAAGAAGGTCAAAATTATTGGAAACAATATTACAAAAAACCAGGACACCTCACAGTCTGCAGATGAGCCAAAGGGTTTATCACTCTGATTTTGTCTAGACTCCTAAATGACAAATGGTAAGAGGGTGGATGTCAGTGACTCATCACTGAGGTTTGCAGCGATGCTGCTCTGCTACTTAACATTAGAACATAGCAGTGTTTGCCAGCTTCTTAGCACCATTACCATGTAGAAGAATAAAGTAAATACAGATGCTTGAATATTAATAGGTGGCTAATTAATTAAAATTGCAAATTTTAAAGAATTTTTAAATAACCCTTGGGGTGAGACCTGGCATGGGTCTTTCTCTGTGATTTCTGTCTTTACAATGCAGAGCCTACTAGACGAATGCCCAAGTTTCTAGGCTCCATGGAGTGTTCATATGTCCCTTGGGCCACACAGCAGAGCTGGCAACTTAATGGAATGAGAGCAAGATCTTTACCACAGCTCCTTGGGGATGGAGGCGGTGGGAGACTTCCATTGGGAACACTGGTGTAACCAGAAACGTCACCAAAACCCTCAGACGGAGGTTGAGGTGTTCATGTCAGGGCCTTGGTTTTGCAAAGGAAGAACCCTGTTACAGGGGTGGGTTGCTCCAACCATAGAGGGACAAGGAAACCACCAAAGTCTCCATGCTAGTGTTTCAGGGCTGCCATAGCAAAATGCCACAAACTGGGTGGCTGAAAACACCAACAAGTTACCATCTCACAGTTCTGGAAGCCAGAAGACCGAGGTCCAGCAGAGTGGGCTTCTTGTGAGGGTATGAGGGAGAATCTGCTGCAGGCCTCTCTCCAGCTCTGGTGGCTGCAGCAACCCTTGGCGCTCCTGGGCTTGGAGACTCATCCCTCCAGTCCTCTGCCTTGCTGGCCTTCTCTCTGTCTGTTTTCCAATCATTCCCTCTGTGTGCAGCAGCCTCTGTCTTCAAGTTTCTTCTTTTTATAAGAACACTAGGCATATCAAGGCTCACCCTAATGACCATGTTTTATTTTTGTTACCTTTATAAAGACCCTATTTTCAAATAAGTTCACATTCTGAGGTACCTGGATTGATACTCCAATATGTCTTTGTTGAGGGACAAAATTTGACCCATAATATTTCCCTTTTTCTGCATGCAACCTCTCCCCTACTCATGTGTGAACAAACATTTCAATAAAAATAGGCACCTCCCCCCACACCTCCTTGGCTCAGCCCGGTCCTGGTCCCAAGAGAACTCAGTGTAACCCAGGACCAGTCCTCCTTGTGTTACCTTTCACCTTCCAGGGGCTGTACAGGGGCATGGAAGGCAGTCCCTTCTTGAATGCACAGTTCCTGGGATCAGACAGTACTGGTTTCAGCCTAGGTTCAACCCCTTTCTGACTCTGCAGCCCAGGGCCTGCTAGTCAGGCTTTCCAGGCCAGTGTTCCTTCACCTGCCTTGGGAGTTAATTGTACTCACCTCTCCTAGTTATTGTGAGAGCTAAATGAAATCATGCCTTAGACATAGTAGAGCCTCAGTAAGTATCAGTACCCATCTCCCATCTCTGTGTTTCCTACATACCTCACACAGTCCTGGGGTTGTAGATTGACCTGACATTGTTATATTGACAATTCTGCAACAAGCATGTGCTCCCCGAGCTGAATTTGTGATTCAATTAACTGACAAGGGGGAGCACTTTTCAGTGCCTGGGTTTTCAGAATCCACTAAGGGGTACTAAGCTGACTGACAGGCTGCCGTCTTTGAAAAGGACACAGGCTAGCCGGGCTCGGTGGCTCAGCCTGTAATCCCACGCCTTTGGGAGGCTGAGGTGGGTGGATTGCCTGAGCCCGCGGGTTCGAGACCCGCCTGGGCAGGCAAGACCTCATCTCTACAATAAATCAAAAAATCAACCGGGCGTGGTAGCACATGCCTATAATTCGGCTACTCGGAAGGTTGAGGCAGAAGGATCCTGCAGCAGGCGAGGCTGTGGTGGCTGGGAGCGGCCACTGCACTCCAATCTGGATGACAGAGTGAGACTCCAACTCAAAAAAAAAAAAAAAAGAAAAAGACACAGGCCAAACGCCATGCCTGGAATTGATTGACCGTCCCAGTGTCTCTCTGAGTCCCACATTGCATGGGCCTTTGTGTCTGCCGAACAGAATCAATTGCCTTGTTCCCAGGAGCCTGCATCCCAAGGAGCAGCATTCAGAAGGGAACAGCTGTGCTGGAGGTTCTTGCTCTCCCACCCCAGCCTCCCAGCAGGTGAGTCTGTAGCCCACTTCAGAATGACACTCGTGAGATGGCTACACCTTGCTGGAGTCAGTGCCACCTCGATTTTGTAGGTTCAGAAACACTTGCTTTGTCAGCCCTTCCAGAAGTGCTCAAGCCCAAAGATAGTGGACTGCAACAGCCACAATCCAGAAAGACTGTTTCATAGTCCAGGTCTTTCTTGGCACCAGACTCTCCAGTGTTTGTTTTTTTATTTACTCACTCTTTCAATACACATCTATGGAGGGCTAGGCACTTTCCCATGGTAACTCATTTAATCCTAAAAATAACCCCCAGAGGTGTCATTATCCTCTCTCTTATAGATGGGGAAACTGAGGTTTGAAATGGCATAGCGGCTGGGCTTGGTGGCTCAGCCTGTAATCCCAGCACTTTGGGAGGCCGAGGTGAGTGGATTGCCTGAGCCTGCGATTTCGAGACCCACCAGGGCAACTTGGGGAGACCTCGTCTCTACAATAAATAAAAAATTAGCCGGGCATGGTAGCACACGCCTGTAGTTCCGGCTACTTGGAAGGCTGAGGCAGAAGGATCGCTGGAGCCCAGCAGGTCGAGGTTGCAGTGGCCGGGAGCGTGCCACCGCACTCCAGTCTGGGTGGCAGAGTGAGACTCCAACTCAAAAAAAAAAAAAAGAAATGGCGTAGTGATTTTCCCAAATGCCTGTTCTTGCAGTGGCACATGATAAAGGCAGGAAAGAGCACAGGAGACTGAGGAGAGATGCTGTGGGAAGATGAGGTTGGAGAGCTGGGTTGGGTCGACTGTAAACCTAGGGGTGCCCATTGGGTAAAACAATGGCAGTTGTGAACTCAGAGAGGGGAAACTGGCAGAGCACTTGCATCCGTAGCCCCTGCTGCCTGGTATCTTCTTTTCTTCTCCTTAGGGCATCTCCAGCCAAGCACAGGTGTGACCCTGGAAAGCTTGCCCTTCTCCAAATCTCCAAATCCTTATAACAAATGCATCCATCCACTTGCCCTAAGTTATGCTGTGGGAACAAATAGTCCCAATTCTCAGCAGCCTCCAACAATCATGGTTTATCTATCTCACTCGGGGTAAATATCAGCTGCTGGTTGGCTGAGGCTCTGACTCACATCTCCTTCCGAGCACAGGGGTGGCCCCTCTCCAGGACAGAGGGGAAAGAACAAGGCAGAGCCACATGATGACTGATGACTTTTAAAACTTCTCAGAAAGGTGTGTGTATATATATATATATATATATATATATATATAGAGAGAGAGAGAGAGAGAGAGAGAGAGAGAGAGAGAAAGTAAGTTTTGGTGTTTTCTTTGTTGTTTGGTTGTTTGTTTTGAGCCAGGTCTCACTCGGTCCCCCAGGCTGGAGTACAGTAGCACAATCACAGCTCACTACAGCCTCAACCTCCTGGGCTCAGACAATTCTTATTCCTCACCTCCTGAGCAGCTGGGACTGTAGGCACATGCTACCACACCTGGCTTATTTTTTAAAAATGTTTTTTGTAGAGACAAGGTCTTACTGGTCTTGAACTCCTGGGCTCAAACAATCCTCTTGCCTCAGCCTCCCAGATTGCTGGGCATGGTGCTTGGCTGGCTTCCCTCATATTTTGTTAGGCAAAGTGAGGCACATGTCCATGCCTGCTGTTACTGGGCCAGGGTTCTGGGAACTCTTTCAAGTCGAGGCAGCAAATAATTAGCAACATAATCCACTATCACAGGTTATTCACACTTCTGGTCTCTACTTTCTAGTTTACAAAATAGAAATAATGCTAGTTTTCTCTTAATAAGGCACTTGGAAAGATTAGCATGCAGCACAGTACCTCGTAAACTGGCTTACTATTTCAAAGTGCCTGGCATAGTGCCTAGCTCAATAGATGTCTGCAAAACTTTATTTATCAATGAATATTTCCTGAGCACCTACTCTGTGCCAGGCACTATTCTAAGCTGTTTTAAGACAGCTTTTTAGGATCTAGTGGAGAACAAGGCAAGCAAGATCCCTGTCCTTGTGGACATTACATTCCAGTTAGTGGGACACGTAGACAACTAAGAATTTTAGAGAATGACAACAGTTGGAAAGAAAATAAAGTAGAATTTATAAAAACAGGATAGACCAAGACTAATCAAGAAAGATCCCCTCTGAAGAGGTAACTTTTTTTTTGAGTTGGAGTCTTACTCTGTCACCCAGGCTGGAGTGCCATGGCACACTCACGGCCACCCCAGCATTGACCTACTGGGCTCCAGCCATCCTTCCATCTCAGCCTTCCAAGTAGCCAGAACTACAGATGTACACTACCACCACACCTGGCTAATGTATTGTATGTATTGAAGAGACGAGGTCTCGCCAAGGTGCCCAGGCTGGTCTCGAACCCGTGGGCTCAGGCAATCCACTTGCCTCGGCCTCCCAAAGTGCTGGGATTACAGGCTGAGTCACCAAGCCTGGCCTGAAAAGGTAACTTGGAGCAGAGATCTGTATGATGAGAAGGAGACAGTCCTGAAAAGATATTAGAAAGCAGCCGAGAAGAAAGAGTATAGTACAAAGGCCCTGAGGCAGGGACGGGTTTAAGGGGACCACTCAGGAGTGGGTGTCCTGAGAGCAGGGTGAACCCACACAGAAGAAAGTCAGAGAAGTAGGCAGGGACTCCCATCCTTTTTCTAGTCTCTTCCTTTCCTTTCTAAAGCATAGGTCTCTTAAGGACAGGGTCATCAGAACCTAGCACAGTGCCTGGTTCTTCCCAAGAGTCTAGAAAACATCTGTTAGAGAAAGAGAATCAACAAGTGAGACAATAGCCACACCAGAGATAGACCTCCCTAGTCCCCTGGATGGGGCTTTAGAAGCTCTGGCCCATTTTCTCCTTCTCATTGTCCTTCTAGATTCCTCACTGGCCCCTAAAAACTTCTCTCACTCCATGACATCAACATCACTCCATGACATGTTATAATTTCCAAAATTACAACTGATTTTATATTACATTGCACAGTGGCTGCTTTCTGACGACCTAGAGAAATAGGCTCTTTTATAAATAAGCTCTCGCCAAATCAGTGTGGAATGGGCTACAACTAATTCCATGCATTCTACACTGATTGCTGTCAGCTCTGCCTCCAAACTATGGCAGCTGCTGACCTTGGCCTGGCTTTCAGGGTGACTTTCACTCTGGGGACCTGGATCTTGCTACTCACAAAGAGTGGAGTCACATAATATGCACTTCTCACTCCATAGGTATACATCAATGATACCTGCCTGCCGAAGACAGAGGATTTAAATAATTCCAGCAAATGCAGGCTCAGATGAGCTGAACTGGGAGATGTGACTCACGGCCCCTCAGTGCCCTGGTGCCTCTCACAGCAGGAACATCTCTCCTTCCATGGGCTGCAAGGTCCTGGTGTTTAAAGCTCTAAGAGTTTCAAAATGCTGGCTCCTGCAAAGAGACAGCATTCAGTGCCCATGTGAAGGACAAGTGTCCCAGCTGGACTGTTACAAGCCAAGATGGCAGTCTCCATGTGAGGCCTGGCTAAGGGAAGGGGGCTGCAGCACAGAAGTTATCACTCCAGCTGAGTCACGTCTCCAGCTCAGACTCACTTCAGAGCAAGTCCCTGAGTCAATTGTGCAGAGACAGGTGGTGAGGACATGAGGGCAGCCTGTGTCTTTGGCTGGGAGTCTGAAGATCCTGGCTGGCCAGTGAGCTAAGGGACCCAGGTGTAAATGAGGACTTTTGAGTGGGTGGGCCCAGTGGTCTCTCAATTGACATTTCTGTGTTTCCACAGGGCAGTGTTGAGAAACAGGCAGAGGACCTGTTGTAGGGACATGGATAACTACGGGTGAACTCCCTGGATCATATCTCCTTTTTGTGCAAAGAAAAATTTTTTTCATCCAATTAGGTTTGGAAGGATGCCCACTGGGCCCTCCTCAGTGAGACTGGGAAGAATTAGCACCCACCCAAAAAGCAATCAGCCTATTCCAAAGCCCACCTTCCACTGGGGCTGTTCCCAAGGTCTGTCCCACAGGGGACCAGGCTGTGATGGCAACGTCAGTTGACCTGGTGCCAGGGCTTCTCCTTAGCCATGGTCCTTTTTAGTATCCGATGGCCTAAAGAGAGCAAAGAGAGGAGCTGAGAAGTCGAGGGCTTTGAGTTGAGAAGGGACAGGGCCCAGTAGGATGAAGTAGAAAATGTTGCAAATCTTGGGTGGGGGTGGGCACTGCCCTCCCTGCCCGAGTCCCTGGGGACAAAGGAGGTGTTGGCGGAGATGAGGGAGAGCCAAGTCCATACTGGCCAGAAATGGCACCAGCAGAGGCTGCAAGTTCTGCCCAAGCACCCCAAGTTCAGATTTTTTAATGATTCCGACAGGGCTGGAAGAGGGGGTGCATCAGGAAATACTGAGCATTCAGCCCTGGAGGTGACGTCTGAGAAAGCTGGGAACCCTTGAGTGAAGGTGAACCTAGAACCCTCCTATAAAAGTGGCTGCCCTGACAGCCATGTGTGGGTGTGCCCATGAACGAAACAACTTAAGGGTAATTCTGAGTCTCTGAATAGTCACAGTCAAGAAATGCAACCCAAATAGTCAAAAGTAAGTTTTAAAAATTCCCATTTTTACCTGCGCATCTCTTTAGGCAGATGCAGCTGGACTTCGAGACCCCCTTTCTTCCACAGCCCACACTGCGCCGGGGCTGCTCATTTGCTCCCTCCACCCACAACACTGCCTCAACCCTCAGGCTCCAGCTAAATTGAGAAAAGTGGCGCCTAGTGCCTTAAAGACTGGAGGCTGTGAAGTAGACTTCGGAGTGCAAGGCCCAGTGGGCTCTAAGGTCACCTGGGGGCTGGGAGACCCCAGAGGAGGGAGGTGTGGGCCCCGAGCCAGGGTTGCATCCGGAGAGGAGAGGGAGGAAGACAGAGGGTGAGCATAGTCACACCAAGCCCATTCTCAAGCCTGGAAGGTGCTGCATTCCCGAGGCTATGGTGAGAAGAAAAGGCTCAGAGAGGTGGACAAGGACCCAAGATCTCACAGCCAGTGAGAACCAGAGTCAGGAATTGAACTGGGGTCCGTCTGAAGTCAATGATGTGTTCCTGGAACTGCATTGTTACACTTCCTCCCTAGGGCTAAAAGTGGGGGTGGACATGTAGGGTAAGGAAGAGCCAGAAAGCTTAGAAGAGATCCTCAGAAAGGAGAAGGAAGAAGGAGTTGCACTGAGGGAAGGGGATGGAGTTGAGGGAGAGAGAAAGAAACACATTTGGAAGCATAAACCTCAATATTTAGACACATAGAGGTTGCCAAAATCTTTCTTGATGATTCTTTTTAAGCCTTGGTATCCAAACTATGGCATAAGTCTGGGATAGGGGCAGCAAAACACAAAAAGCCAAGCAGGCACCCCACCACCGAATGTGTTCCCAGAAACTTCTCACTCACCCTGCAGAGCCCTGAGGTCCATGGAATGGTTTAGAAACCACAGCGTTAATATCGCAATTTAAAGACCCAGCACTTTCCATCTGTAGCTGTGCATCATAATGTTTTGCTATCAGGCTCAGGGGTCCAAGTCGATTAAAATTCTGGTACTTCTGTGGCTTTGGGATTGGATAATGGTGGAAACTTCGACAGAAGAAGAAAAAAATCGAAAGATAGCACATCAGGAGCCAAATGCAGCCCAAGCAGCCACAGAGCAGGGCTGCTCAGGGTCTTCTTTCCTCATGGGAAAGAACTCTTCCTGCAACTCTGGGTTGACCAACACAGCTGGTTCTTGGAATGGTGTGAAAGACAGCTTGAGGGATGACTAATATCAATGGCAACAACAATAATGCATTAGTGTTTTACATTTGTAATTTACATTTGTGTTTTGCATGTATAATTTACATGCAGAGAGCTTGGTGCTTTACAGGGCGCATCATACACAATCCCCTCTCTCCATCCTGACAACAACCTAGTTAAGTGAGCAGAAAAAATCCTGTGGTAGGCATGAGTAATGTTCACCAAAAATGCCTGGTTCTCCTCCTCTAGGGGACAAGACAACGGTGCTTCCCACCCCATGGGGGTTAGGTGTGCCGTGTCACATAAAGCATGTGGCTGAAGCCCTTCTGCTATAAGTCACATGTTCCCTGTCCTAGAGTAGCTCAAGTCCCAGAAGAAGGATACCTGGAACAGGGTCCCCAGTTAGCCAGCAATGGGCATAGCATGGATGTGTGCTTGTCACTGCAGCAGAACCCAGCCATACTGATGGATGCAGGAATCATCCCCATTTGCAAGATGGCTAAACACTTCCCCAAGATCTCATAGATATAACCTTGGAATAGAACCTAGGTTTTCTGTTCCTTAGGCAAAAGGCAGGCACCGTGATGAGTTGGCAAGGACTTATCATTAGGCAGATCCAGGATTTAGGACACTGAGGCTTTCCCTGTTGTAGTGTATGACCTTGGGCAAGCGATTTAGGCCTCTGTGAGTATTGTGTTGCTCATCTGCCAAACAGAGAGGGTGGTTGCGATGCATGGGACAATGGAGGAGCTTAATCAGAAGTACGTGCAAAGACCTCGCCACACCAAGCGCTGCACAAGCACTCCTCCCGCCTTGGCTTACTTCTCTGTCTCCTCCTTTGCTACATTGCAAAGGTTTCCACAGAACTTGGGAAGTTTGAAAATGATTTAGGGTCCCCAGGCATCCTCGCTGGATTGCTCTTCCTTCTGCCCTCAGCTAAGTGGAGTGTTTCTTTATTCCCGTCTGGGCTTAGAATCTGGAAGGTGTCTCCTTTGTGTCCAATTAGAACATTTTTCATTTCAAAATGTATTGTTGTCCAGGGACAATGGCATAAAGCAAAGCTTAGTTGGCTCCTGAGAATAGAAGCAGACAGTGAAAAGGCTTTCTGAGAACAGTGGCACCTTTGAGAGTGACTGTCCCTCTCGGCTCTGCACCGACTGAGCTGGCACCCAGGTGTCAGCAGGAGAGACCTTGTAATTAATTTTTAAATTTGCTATTATCATGCATTTAGGCAGTGGGCTGGAGTGCTGGCTGGTTTTGACCTTTTAAAATGTTGCAAGCAGTATCAGCTTTTCTCCAATGTGAAGGACACTGACCCAGAGGCTATAAAAACCACAGCCTCGTGGGCTGGCAACCTTCCCTTGAGTTTCCTCTCAGTTCCCTTTATTTTGCCTGTCATCTACATAAAGGAAACCATGTACACACACACTTTTTTCTTCTGGAAATGAGGTATACGTTTCCATCTCTTAGTTTTCCATTCCCAAAGTGGCTGTCACACATTATTTTTATTGTGGTAAAATATACATAACAGGAAAATTTACCATCTCACCCATTTCCAAGTGTATGGCTCAGTAAGTACAATCCCATTGTGCAGCCGTCAGCACTGTCCATCTGTAGAACTTTCTCAGCTTTCCCAGCGGAAACTGCACCCATTAAACACCAACTCCCCTTCCCCTCCGCCAGCCCCTGGCAGACTCTTTTCTACTCTGTCACCATGATTTTGACTACAAGTACCTCATGTCAATGGAATCTTCCAGTATTGTCTTTTTGTGACTGGCTTATTTCACTCAGCAGCATGTCCTCAAAGTCCATCCAAGGTGGTAGGCTTGTTAGAATTTCCTTCCTTTTTAATGTTTGGTGATATTCCAGTGTGTGTGTATCTCACATATGTTTTCAGTGGTAAAGAGCCTCGCCTGGTAGTTACTCACTGTTCTTCAGTTGAGAAGGTGTTTTCTCCACACATTATTTCACTTGCTCCCCCAACAAAGTTTGAGATCAATGTAATTACCCCAGTTCATATGGGAGGGACCAAGTCTCTGAGAAGTTATGGGGATGTTCTGGGCCACACTCCAGGTAGAGAAGCAGGGCTTGGCCCCGGGGCCTCGAGCCAGATCTCCACCCTCTGCCAGCCACCATCTAGTGACACCCTGGTCTCAAATGTTAAAAACAGAACTTCGTTCAGGCTGTTTGCTTTTCCATTTTATTTCACTCCTCATTTATATCCATTAGTCAGAGTGCTCTAGCAGGAGCTCAGACAAGGCCAGGGTAGTAAGACAGTCTCATTGAAAAAAGAAAGGAAAAACCACACCCAATCCCAGTGCCCCCAACCATTTCGAACCACTGAGTCTAACTCTTTCCAGACTGTTTTTGTTTTTATTAAGAGACAGGATCTCACTCTGTTGCCTAAGCTGGAGTACGGTGGCATGATCACAGCCCACTGCAACCTTGACCTCCTGGGCTCAAGTGATCTTCCTGTCTCAGCACCCAAGTAGCTGGGACTACACTCACACACCACCATGCCTGACTCTTTGTTGTTTTTTTTTAAAGTAGAAATAGGCTCTCGCTGTGTTGCCCAGGCTGGTCTCAAACTCCTGGAATCAAGCAATCCTCCTACCTCAGCCTCCCAAAGTGCTGGGATTGTAGGCATGAGCCACCTCACCTGGCTCAGTCTTTTTTTTATAAGATAAAATCATAATGATCCTGGGGAAAATGTAGCAGAAGGAAATCTCATATTTGCATCTAAAGTCATTCATGATGCAAATTGACTCAGATTAGACTGTGTGTCTGGGCTAGAGCAGAACCACACCTGGCAGGGTCACTGCAAGACAGACAAGTGGCAGAGTCACTTGTGGCTGGGCATGATTGGACCAGGTGCTCTGCCAGGCCCCATCCAGTACCTCCATTCCTCACATCCCACAAGGGAGAGGAACCTACACCATCCTCCCTCTTCACTCCACTTCTCCACCACGAGGCTGAAGGATGTGGCACAGGGAGGTGGGGTGGAGGAGGGAAAGTGAGACCAATCTAGAAGTCTAGCTTTGGGGAAGGGGCTTGTGCCAAGGCCTAGAATTGGGCTCCTTCTACTGCTGCTGCCATGGTAGGCTTAGGGACCTCTACTTGGGGACCAGGGCCCCAGAATGTCATCTACCCTGTGCTCTCTCCTGGTCTACTCTCAGGTAGGAGACTAGTGACGATAGTCCCCAGCACCAAGATGTTTCTTCACTGAATTTAGATAAGCTTCAGGCATTGCCTGAGTGCCTGTGCTATGCACCAGGCTCAGGACTGGGCACTGAAGACACCACGATGAGGGAGGCCTTATCTGTGATGTTGAGAGCCAGCCCACAGACAGGTGCATGCTGCGCCATTCAACAGACTGTCCCAGAGGCAGCTGAGCCATGCTAGGGTGGAAGGTGACACGCTATCCTGGAAGACCTCACAGAAGAGATGCTATTGGAGCTGGGTCTTCAAAGAGGAGACCACCAGGTGGAGCAGCGGGGGCAGCATGCTCCAGGAAGGGATAGGCTATGCTTTAGTGAACAGAAAGTCTATAGGGAGGGACTAGCTGATCAGTGGCAGGGGATGTTCTGGAAAGCAGGCACGTGCTGCTGTCTGCAAGGCCCTGATGACACACAAGCGCAGGAATTTGGACTTTTTATTGTAGGCTGTGGGAGCCAGGAAATGTCTGTGGGAGTGGAGGATCAGGGGCCTAATGGGCAGACATAAGGGACAAGGAAAGAGAGGCGGAGTCCAGGCAGCAACTAGGAAGCCCTGGAGCACTAAATTCACCCAGTACAGACAGGGAGAGTGAGCAGAGATAGAAGGTTGGCATGGAGTGCTTCTTGAGGCCAAATGTAACCTCAGAAACTGCAGGCCCTCAGAGCAGCAGCTTGATACCAGCTATGTGTGCCTGGACTGGAGTTCCACGCACTCATCTGACTGGAAGCTGGCTTCCTGCTGCCTGTCAAATACTGCAGGGGAGAACTGGGGTCTTTTTGAATGAAGCAGAAAGGTCTGGCTGGTATCATATGGGGGGTGTGGAGCCACTCTCTTTGCACCCTCAACAGAGAATCACTTCTCTGGTGTTAAATTTTTCCTTTCCAAGCACCAAGGTTTGGGAGGTGGCATTCAGCTTGGCCCCCTCTTGTGAGCTGTGTGACCTTAGGCAAGCCCTTAAACTCTGTGAGTCTTAATTTCAAAAAGGAAATTACTGCTTTCTTTAATAACAAGAAGACCTGGCGCTTCCAAGTTTGCCAGCCAAGAGACACTTTCAGTGGAAGCCGGAAACTCTCCTCCACAGTTCACCTTGAAGGCTCCCATCCCTGCTGCTGTGGTCATACTGTCCTCACAGGTACACGTTCCCTTTAATGCTCTGATGAGAGATGGGCACTTGCCCTTTAGCCCAAAGACTGGGCTGGGGTGACAATGGGAAAGTAAATATAAACATAAAGTGTGCCATCAACAAATGTACCCAGGTTATACTACGCAGTCAGCTCTCTGGGCTCATCTGTTCTGTCTGAACAAGTTCCTAAGGAAAAGAGGCCCAGAAGCCCTCCTGAGCCAGCTCGGATGGGCTCCAAGGTCTGGTGGTGTGCATCTGGGTGCAGTGACTTCACCTTGGTAGCTCAAGCTCATCTGTGGTATGATTATTTTCATCATAGGAATTGGCCAATGTTACAAATTGACTTCTTTTTCTCCCCAAAGAGATGGGGATTATACCAGCACACCACTGCCTAATTCCACGTGCCTACCCTATGACCTTGTATTTCCACCTCTAGTTATATATCAAGAGAGAAGTGCAGGAATGTTCAGAGCAGCTATATTCAAAGCAGACAATAAGCACAAACAAGCCAAATGTCCACTGACAAGAGACTGGGTGAGCTGTGTTCTGCCTGCACAATGGAAAACTCTTCAGAGATAGAAACACACTATTGATACACACGACAGCATGGCTGGATTCCACAGACACTGTGCTGAGTGAAAGAAACCAGACATAAGAGACTGTAATTGTATGATTCCATCTACATGAAGTTCAAGAATAGACAAAACTAGTTATTAGTGATAGAGGTCAGAATCATGGTTACCTCCAGGGAGGGGGTTGAGGTTG
Source organism: Carlito syrichta (assembly GCF_000164805.1). Classification (NCBI taxonomy): domain Eukaryota; kingdom Metazoa; phylum Chordata; class Mammalia; order Primates; family Tarsiidae; genus Carlito; species Carlito syrichta. The sequence continues at coordinate 420,840 of NW_007252197.1, read as the reverse complement.
ATGGGGAGGGGTATGAGGAGACCTTCTGGGGGACTGTTTCGTATCCTGACACGGTTACATGGGTGTACATGTATGTAAAATGTCATCAAGTTGGGCATGCAAGATTTGTTCACTTTGCACTTCCCATTCCTTACTGCACGTATTATATGCCTCAATGTAAAAAGAAATGCAAAGTGCACGTATGTGCGTGCATGTGTGCACATGCGTATGTGTGTCCATCTGTCTTCCAGGAAGTCTCTTCCTCCTTCCTAGTTCCCTGCCCATCTCAGCCCCCATCTTCTAGCAGCTCACACCTTCCTGAAAGTGAAGAGCCAAAAAAGACCAACTCCTGAGTTCCCTGCCCCTGGGCAATTACCTTCACAAATACCTTCTCTGTTTCAGGGAGCCTGACTCTTCTGTGTGCTCTCCCCAAAGGTGATGACTTCATCCCAAGACATCATCAGGATGCCATTGTCAACAGAAAATGCACAGGTAGAGCAAAGGCTATGAATGAGGGTACCGTCTACACTGCTGAAATATTGGGAGGTATAAATGGAACCCCGTGTGTGGTGGAGCTGGGCTCCAGGCTTGGCCCTTAGTAGATACTCATAAATGTCCCTCAAAACCAGCCAGCCAACTGACAAAGTCCAAACCTTTATTAAGGCCTGAAGAGGCAAGGCTGCATCAGCTGAGGCAAGGGTGCACAGGACAGTGAATAGAGGTGAGTCCAATGCTGCCAACCCATTGGGGCTCCCAGTTATACCCACTGAAGCCAACACTGTGGAAGGAGCCCAGAAAGGACTTGTTAAAAAGGCATCATGGGTAGGACCGGAGCTTCCAGAAATGAAGCCTCACTGTCCACACCATGCCACAGAACTGTCCAGTGGGAACTGGCATTCAGTGAGCCTTGGGCCCTGCGGTTCACACCAAGGCCACTCTGTACCAATAGCCAGGCCTGGCAGCCAAGAGCTATTGGCACTGGAAAAAGGACAAAGGCCCCTTTCCTCGAGCTTGCACCTTGAGTTCCATCACAGTGCATTCTGTATCCCAGCTGTGAAGAAGGCAGGGAAACAGATGCCCAAGATTTTAACTCCTTTTGAGGAATGGTCTTCCCTCACCCCAGCTCCAAGACTCATAAAACAGAGAACCTCCCAGCCACAGAAAGGGGTTTGGGTGGCCACAGTGAATGTTAGGTGTCCATCCCTGCATGCCATGACTTTGAGCCAGGTGGGGACAGAGCTGTGCATAGCCCCTGAGGTACCAGGTCCAGGAACAGGTACTGTAGTGCTTCAAACAGCAAGGGCCTGGCCTTTCTGTTCACCGCTATCTTCTCCCTGGTGTTGAGGATAGACAGGACCTGGGACCAAAAATGCAAGTTGACTGGTGAGCGAGGATATTTAATCAAGATGTTACCACAGCTGATTTTGAATTCTAAAGCCAGTTCAAAGACCCTCCCAAAGGGTCCCCAGCACGACTGATAGCCAGGCCAGCCCACATGATCACATTTATTCATTCATACACATTTATTCATTCATACACATTTATTCAAAATCCCAGGTGAGGGGTCCCTGGGTCAGACATGGGGCACAACTTCCCACAGCAATGGTGATTGAAGGGCCCAGGGTGAAAGTGGGATATGAGGGTGGTATTGTAGATGGTGACTTCGGGGCTTGGCATCTGGCAAGATTGGGGGGATCAGAGGGGAAGGTCTCAGTGACAACTGGGTCTGGGAATGGGGAGGGTGGTTGTAGTCAGGAACAGGCGGTTGTCAGTCCTGCTACCTCTGGGAGTCTGGGTTTGTGTCTGCTCAGCTCCACTGTTCAGCTAAGAGGCAGAACCTAAAGGGGTCTTGACAGTAACGTGGAGAGTTAACTTTTGCTGAGTACCTCCGGTGCCAGGCACTGTGCTATGTGCATGATTTCATTCAACTATTGAATATTCTTGCCCACATTTGACAGATGGGCAAACTGAGGCTTGGAGAAGGGAAGCAACTTTTGAACCCACTACTTCCATCTAGGAGTTGGGGGACTCTGAGGAAGGCAGACTGGAGCCTGTGGCAGAGAGCTGGACCAACATGGTGGAGGGTGTTAGTGTTGGGGCAGGGGACTGGGGGGAGCTGAGAGGCTGGTGTGCCAGGGGCCGGCCCACAAAATTTCCCCAGGTGCATCACTGCCTGGATCAACTGGGACATTCACAAGACAACTTGAGACAAATTCAAGACAAGGCAGAGCGAGGGGAGACTCAACCATGTCCCCAGGATCCTGGCTCCTCGGGAGCTGCTGCTGAGATAGCTCTTAGGAGAGGAGGCAGCAGGCCCTGCTGCATCCCAGCAGAACTCCTGCTGGGAGACCTTGGGCAAGTCACCTCCATTTCCTCATTTGGAAAATAGGAATAATGTCCCTCGTTTTGTGTTTGGATTAAGAGATGTACTGTGAATTTTAGGATACATGAAAACACGATAGCTATTCAAGAAATATTCACTGAGTAGTTCAAATCCATCAAGACTTCCCAGCAACAATAAATGTGCACTAACGGTTCCTCTTCAGCTGTGCTGGAGTATCTCAAGGGTGTGAGGGTGGCACAAGTCGGGGGGATAGTCGCTCAGAGTTTATCAATAACTCAAAAAATAACAGTTGCTGGAGAGGGTGTGGCAAAAAGGGAACACTTCTACACTGTTGGTGGGAGTGC
>NW_007252197.1:387294-417882 GCF_000164805.1 Carlito syrichta | reverse complement strand
ACGGTAGTCAATATCAGTCTGGGGACGGGGAGACACCTCTTATCAACAAGGGTGCCTGAACAAAGCATATTTGTATACCTAACCCTTAACTGTACCCCACAACATCATAATAAAAAGATTGATTAAAAAAAACCAAAAAAATTAAAAAATTAAAAAATAAAATCATGAATTCATCAAATTCTTCAAAATGAGTCCAGTCCTGCCAGCATCTGCTCCTACCCTATCCCACAGCAGTGCCCACCTTAGGACTACGGTCCTTGGCCTCTGCTCCACCCTTTCCAGGCCCACCTCTACCATCTCATCTGTTGGACAGGTGGGGCATGTCTTCGGTCACCAAAGCCCCAGGTTTCCCCCCAGCACCTCCCATGCTTCCTTCAGACTCCTCTGCTCTCAAGGACACCTAGAGGTCAAGTTCATAGTACTCCACACCTCCACTTGGCAAAGACACATTTAGAGGAAACAGCAAACCTCTCAGCAAAGCCACCACCTCCCAGGTCACATGTGGACGGGGCATTCCCTTAGGGCTGAGGCGGAGCAGGACACAGACCCCACTAAGCAGGCCTCAGTGGAAGGTCACCATAACCATCATTAAGCAGAGCCAGCATCAGGTGCAGCCTGCCCTGTGCTGCTCGGTCACAGAGATTCCCAGTGGGAGCCTGTGGCCCCTGGAGCCTCACAGGTGTCTGCTGTGAGTCTGGAGCGCTCAGCCACCCTGAAGATTAGCACAGATGGGGACAACATGGTCCTCTGCTATTGCCAGCTGTCACCTTGACCAGTTGCTCTACTTGCTTGAAACTCAGTTTCCTCATCTGTAAGATGGGGTCAGAGCAGTTCTCATGGCCCTGAATCTCTAGAGGGTTCAGTGAGATCGTATGTGAAAAGCGCCTGGCACCAGGCAAGATACATAGCAGGTGTGCCGCACATAGCAGCAGCTGTGATCTTTATATTATTATGTTCAGACTGCCCCGTGACTGTGCAGTTATTTCTATTTCAGTGCCCTGGTCTGGGCTCCCCAGGTTATAGCTGGACCCTCATGGCCCTGACCCTTCCTGGCTCTCCCTGGCCCCTACTCAGTCTAGGCTGTCTCCCCTAGCTCCTGCCCGGAGTCTGTCCAGTACTGGTGCCAATACTACCTGCACACCTACCAACCACTCCCTCCTGGACCCACCTGTGGAGCGAATCCCCTCCCTTCCCCTAGCCAGCCTTGGCCCTGGTCTAGATCAAGGTCATCTTGCCTTTATGTGTGGGAGAAAGTTTTCAAAGATTCATCATGCTACTAGCAAACAAGGTTGCCTCCTTCCTGTCAGAAATATGCTAAATAAGTTTTGTTTGTTGCTATTTTCCATTGTTTTAATAACTGTTTTTTTAACTGAGACAAAAATAAAAAGGTAAAAGCAACAGGGTTTATGGTGAGTCAGTCTTCCTCCCCAGCCCCAGCCTTCTCCCTCAGACACCTACTGCTGCTGAGCTCCTGGTCCCTTCACTGTGTGGGTAAGGTCTCACCCCACCCCCTCCCCGCCCGCTATTTTTTTCCTTAAAAATCCATCTTGCAGATCTTTTCATATCAGATCGACTTTGGTCTCTCTAATGACTTCCTGGAATTCCATTGTGTGAGTGCTACATGGTGCACAGTGTTTGAATCCCGTTTTGATGGCAATTTAGGTTGCTTGAGCACGCTAGTAAATATCTTGTGTATTTGTGCAGTTCTGGGGAATAAATTCCTGGAAGTGGAATTGTGGGGTTGAAGGTTACTAGGCTTCCCTGGCGGCCATACTGGATAAGACCTACAGCCTGCTGAGTGTCCTGCACTGGTCCTGCTGGCCCTGGCCACCTCGGATGCAGGCCTCACAGCCAAGCCCACCCACGTTTTGACAGTCAGTCATCACTTCACTTATTCATCATTCATTCATAATCTCCTCTGGGCCGGGCCCTGTGCTTGGTGCTGGGATTTCACACAAGGTCTAGCATTGCTTGCAGAAGCCAGGTGCCTGAGGTTGAATCTTCCACTTCTGTGAAATCTCTTGGGACCCCCAAGCAGGGCCCCGTCCCCCCAACCTACTCCCCAGGCTCCCCAGCAATCAATTAATAGTTTGCACATCTTGTCTACAGTAGAGATGCACATGGACACCTTCCAAAGAGTTCTTGTTCTACCACCAGTGACAAGGGCATGCTGCCTCCCTTCCAGAGGCCATTTTCTGTCCACTGTTGATTGGACTAAGGCTCATCAGAATCCTTTCCTGGGAATTTGGAGACACTGAGTGTCAGGCAGACAGTGCTGGGCATGGAAGTTGTAGAGGCAGAGATAAGAGATGACCTAAGGCCATACACAAGACAAAGCTAGGGGACAGCTGAAATGGCATTGTCATGGAAGCTGGCATTGTCAAGGAAGCTAGCGGGGTGCATGGAGAATGGAGCCAGCTGACAGAGGGGGCCAAGGGAGACCCCTCTTCTTGAAGTCAAGTCCTGGGAGGCCCCCTGGAGTCTTACAGCAAGCTCCCCTTGTTTAAACCAGCTCTAGAGGGGTTTGCTACTTCCCATCTCAAACAAGCTCTGACTAAAACTCTTCCCTCCTCAGCCAAGGGTCCTTAGGGCAGAGACTAGGCCACCCTTCCTGCGTCCTCTGCACCCTACGTGTGGCTTCAGAAGGGAGGTTCAGAGCAGCTGCCAGTGGACAATGACCGGGCACTCGCCTGCGCCAGGCACTGGGCCAGGCCTGTCACCCCTGCCACATCATGTGGTCCTCACCAGACCCGTGAGGTGGTGCCACAATGTACCCTGTGCACCACAGCCGCTTCCAACATCGCTGTGACAGACTTGAACGCTGTGTCACCTCCACTTCTGTCAAGTTTCCTCAAAGCTGCAGCCCAAACCTCGCATCTACGCTTGAATCCCAAGTCCTTCTGTTTCTTAACTCGGCAGAGAGAGCTGGATTTACACAAGCAGCATTTCTGAGAAATGGAAGGACAGTGAAAGCCCTGATAAGCAAGGCAAACGCACTGGCCTCAAAGGAGCAGGCAAATGGCAGGATTGCCCATGACGGTGAGCCTGGCAGTGTGAACTCTGTAAGCCCCCGTGGCTGTGGGTACCCTCAACTGGGAGCACCTTCGCTGTGCACTGAGCCTTTTAGGCCCTTGGGGCTGTGAGGTGATGAGGAAGAGATGGAGACCAGCCTCACTCCAGAGTGAGCAGGAAGTGAATTGCCCCTCTGAGGTTCCTGCAGTGTGGAACAGGAACACCGTGTCTCAGAAGAGCACATGGAGGCAAAGGCTTATGTGAGTTAAAAAAAAAAAAAGCTAAGCCAGGCTCAGTGGCTCAGCCTGTAATCCCGCGCCTTTGGGAGGCTGAGGTGAGTGGATTGCCTGAGCCCACAGGTTCGAGACCCGCCTGGGCAGGTGAGACCTCATCTCTACAATAAGTCAAAAAATTAGCCGGGCGTGGTAGAGTGCACCTGTAATTCCAGCTACTTGGAAGACTGAGGCGGAAGGATCGCCGGAGCCCAGCGGGTCGAGGCTGCGGTGGCCGGGAGCGGCCACTGCACTCCAGTCTGGGTGACAGAGTGAGACTCCAACTCAAAAAAATAAAAATAAAAATAAAAAATAAAAAAGCTTTCTCCCAATGTGACATTTCACAAACTTGCTCCACTCCCCACCCCATCATCATCATGATGAGCAGGAACATTTCCAGGGAGGATGGGAGCATTCAAGACACATGCAGCCCCAGTCCTCATCCTGACAAGGACCATCTGGGTCCTTGTCATCTTCTCACAGGCGCCTAGAATCCGGGGCCCACTTGTTCAAGCACCTGAGGGGTTTTCAGATGGATCTGATCCTGGCACCACTGGGATCCTTCCCTGGCCCTCCTGATGAGAACATACGACAAAAACCAAAATGCAGTGACTCTCTAGTGGGTGAGCTGAGGGGCTCCCTCCCATGGATAAGAAGTGCCGACCTAAGTAACAGAAACCCTCTAAAAAAAAAAGATGACTGTTTGGGAATAGAAATTGCAATGGGAATACACCTGAGAGAGTAAACCATATGTTCCTTCAGGGGAGGTAAAGGAAAGCAGAATTTCTTAGTGGAAAGTGAGGAGGGTCACAGTTGTTTCAAGATAATTATCCTTGGCTACAAGGATCAATAGCAAGGGTGATGCCAATCCAAGACTGGACAGGCAGTCGCAGGGCAGGCGCCCTCGCACAAGCAATTTTCCATGTAAGTTTATAATGACCTTTGTGCAGGTTGTGGGTTTTGCAGAGATTTTTGTAATAGTTTTTGTTATCAGGCATTCATGCATGAGAACTCTCCCTTCATAGCCTTCTCTGGCTCTTTTTGTCAGGGTTTTTAACACAAGTGACTCCATTTTTATTCTGGCAGTTTTCACAGAAGACACAGTTGAGAGCAGTCACTTTCGAGCAGAATATGGGAGAAAAGGCTGCTGGCAGGCAGGTTTGGCCTCAGAGCCCTTTGCCCTTGAGCAGAAATCCCAGGTGGCCCCTTCATGCCCTCAGGGTAGGGCAGCTGGTCTCCAGGGAGGGAGACAGCAGAACAAGTCCCAGGACCCATAGGGCACAGTGGTCTGGAAGCCTTGCGGGCTGGCTGCCTTCTCTCAGGGCCCAGCTGGGGCTGGTGTGGCAGCCTCAGTTGTTTCTGGACAGGCGTCTCAGTCTATTTGGTGGTCTCCATCTAGGTGAAAGTCACTTTCTATCCTGCAGCAGGGATCCCAGGAGTCAGGCAGTCTCATGGACTAGAATTTGGGACATAGCTAGTGTTCTGGGGGACATTGGGAACAGATGGATCCCAAAGGGGCAATGACATTACATAGTATGGTGAGGGGGATGGGGTTTTTCAGCTCAGGGGGACTTCCTGCAGGAGAAAATGCAGGTGTATCTTAAAAACTAGAAGTTCTTATAAAACTAGTGGAAACTTTGGCAAAGCAAAGAAGTTGGGAAGTAGAAGGGCATTCAGGCCACTCGGGTAGGGTGTGGGGGACAACATGAGACCCACCCGGGGTACAGTAGCATAACTTTTTGAAGGGACCCAATTATGATTGTGAAAGACACAATCCTGAACACCATAATCCTGGATGTTGAAATCCCGAAAGATCAAAATCCCAAAAGTAACATTCTGGACAAAATAATTTTACAAGTGTTTAAAAGACATTTATTTACATTGTTCGAAGAAGATTTGAAAAACGTATAATAACAGGACAGAACACTTCATAGACCAATGTACATATAAAATAGGCAATACTACCATACATATTTTTGCAAGCATAAACACACTGGCAAACTAATGATAGTTACGTGACATAACAGTTATGAGCAGATGAATCATATTCATATAGAAATAGGTCAAAGGGAAAAGTAGAAAAGTGTTTCACTGTGGTTGCTACTGTGTGCACCCAACTTTTGAACTGCAGTCATCTGAAATACTGGGGTGGACAACCTAACCTGTCTTGACCAGATCGATCAAAAACCAGGCCAATGCCACAGGTGCAGTCGCACAGAGAACTGAGATCTTGGTAAATTTTGTTTTTCACAAATGTAGATGTACATTTACTGAGCAAGTTTCAGTGCTTTATGTTGATAACCAGGGAAGCTGGTGGTGAAACTCTGAGGCTGAAAACCTCAGGACCCAGGAGGCCGCTGTTTTAGTACTGGAGTCCGAAGGCAGGTGAGCTTGGAGTTCTGCGGTCTGAGGCCTCAGAAGTCTGTCCCAGCTCTCAGAGAAAGACCAGTTCACCTTCTGTGTTGTGTTCTCTCTGGGCCCCGGCTGACTGGATAGTGCCTAAGAACACTGAGGGCAGATCTTCCTTACCCGGTTCACTCAGACTCACACACTCATCTGCGCTGGAAACACCCTTACACACATACCCAAAATAATGCTTTACTGAGTTTCTAGGGATTCCTTCATCCAGGCAAGTTAACACCTAAAATTAAGTCCACAAATCTATCCTTGTCAACTTGGCATCTCCTTCAACCATACTTTAATTCCAAATAAAGACAATAACTAGGTAATCGTTCTGCCTCCATGATGCAACTATCCTGTGATTGTGACTTCCGGGATTTTAGACTGTAGGGATTTTAGTCATCAGGGCTTTAGACTTTAGGGATTTTGATCTTTAGGGATTTTGACTCTTGGGATCTCAGCGTTCAGGATTATGGCATTTGGGATTGCGTCTTTCAGGATTATGCTCCAAACCCTCTTTTGAGAGAAGCCTGAAAAGAGTGGGCGGGGCGACCGATAGGAGGGAGCAGGGGCCTGATCCTGAAAGTGGGTGACCACCAAAGGTGAGAGGTTGGGGGTCGGATTCACTCCCCCTTAACATGGATCCTGTGGTGTAGAGGAAGATGGGGTGAGGGGGACCCATGAGGGCCAGGGCTGACTTTAGACTGTGGTTTGGTCAACAGAGACATATAGAAGGCAAAGTTCTTGGGGCTTGAAGCTCAACTTCGTTGGATCCAGAGTGGCAGGCTTCAGCCAGCAGGTGGCAAGGGAACAGCTATGAGACAGGCAAGGGCAAGAGGCCTCAGGGAGGCGACAGGCCACAGGAAAGCCATTACATTTGGAGCCCAAGGGAGGGAGAGGCCCCCGCGGCTATTAAACCTGGTCATTAATTTAAGAGCCTGTAGAACCTTCTCTGTGATAGTTACAGGCCGCCCCCAGAGGCCATGCTTCTGGAAGGCAGGGTGCTGCTTGTCAGCTCCAGGTAACAGAAATTCCATTAAGATCTCACAGCCACAGTCTTGAGAATCTGCTTTTATGTTCCAAAGACAGAGGATAAATGGCCCTTATCATTTTTATGTAGCTGGTGTCACTGCAGAAGCCACAGGCACAAGGATCTGAGCTCCTTTTGTACCTTGTTTATTAGGTGCTTCAAGATCTTTCTCCAGGAAGAAGATGCATCTGGACTGAGAAACGGCTCTGCCCACCCAGAACTGGATTATGCAGGCCTTGTTTAACACAGTCCAACTCCATGGGACTGTGTAGAGATGCTCACTACCTCCAGAAAAAACTACAGGGAATTGGGCCAGGCACAGTGGCTCACACCTGTAATCCCAGCATTTTGGGAGGCCGAGGCAGGATGATCGCTTGAGCCCGGGAGTTCAAGACCAGCCTGGGCAACATAGTGAGACCTCATCTCTACCAAAAAAAAAAAAAAAATTAGCTAGGTGTGGTGGCACCTGCCGGTATTCCCAGCTACTCAGGAGACTGAGGCAAAAGGATCGCCTGAGCCCAGGAGTTCAAAGCTGCGAGAGTTGTGATCATGCCACTGCACTACAGCCTGGGCAACAGAGTGAGACTCTGACTCAGAAACCACAAAGGAAGTCTGAGCAGGGGACACCTGGGCTGGGCTGCAATGACCACATCCATCATGGCCGGGAGCCTGGCTGACTGAGGAAAGTGGGTCCCTGGGCTCAGTCAACGGTTCAGCTGGGCAGCCCACATCGCATGACCAGCCTCTCTCACCAGGTGACCAGGTGGGGTGTGACACGGATGGAAGGGCCAGGTGCTATGGGGAGAGCCTGCCCGGCTCTCGCTGAGTGTCCTGGGCTGCTCCATAGGTAGGGTGGTGATCTCTCTCCAACTGCTAGGATGCTGAGGCCCGGAGAAACAAAGTCACAGGCCCAAGGCTGCAGTCCTGGAGCAGACACCATCCTCTAACCATGTCCTCCCCTCCTCTCCCACTCTGCCTTGGCGAGCCTGGGAGGGCCAGGGGCCTGGTCTCTGATGGGTAAGGCTGATGAGGAATTCTAGGGCCACCCCCCAACCGGACAGTGCCCCTTTGGGTTGAAGCTGGGTGTGTTCTGGGACGTCTGTGAAGGTCAGGACCAGAGCTGCAGCGCCGTCTCCAGTTCCAGACTACTTAATCAGGACACAATCCATTCTCTTCATTACGGACCAGGTTCCTAGTCCATCTTTCAAACTAATGAGAAATCTTGCTTGGGCCTGTTGGGCTGTTCCCTCCCATTTTTTTTTTCTTTCTTTTTTTTACTTTCCCTCAAAGCCTTCCATGAATACAAATCTATATGGGGCGCACAGCTGCTCGTGAGTTATGAAGCCGAATTTAACCTGGGTCTGCTCAAAACTCCAGGGAGCCAAAGTGTCACCCCAGGAATCCAGGGCCTAGGCGGGTCTCCTGTCAGGGGATGGGGGCGGGGTTGATACTTGCACTTTTGTCTGTTGCTGCTCACTCCTGTCTGTGGAACACCAAGTTTCAAGGGGGGAACAAAAACCCCACAAATGAACAGTTTGTATTCCCACGATGCTGATCTCTGCCAGTGAGGAAGGCACAGACACCGCAGCAAGGCTGCTGTGAAGTGGAGCCAGGAGGGGTGGGGAGGGATCTGCACAGCTGCAGGACAGCCAGGACTATCAGGTCCAGGATGTTGCACCAGACTCTCCAAGGATGCCACGTGGGACCCCCCTGGGAAAGCCGATTTGCATGAGGGGGGCATCACAGCCCTTTTCCAGCCAGTGACCTCAGCAGGATCCAGGGAAATGGTACACGCTGGTTCTCAGAAGTCAGGGGATATATATGAGCATCTGCCAAGGACCAGGTTGAAACTTCATTTTATAACTTTAGCTCCCTGCCGCACCCCAAAGTGGTAAACAGGTCCTGCCTCCTTTTTCTGGTAGAGGCTGGGTGCAGTGAAGCAATTTGCTCAAGGTCGAGTACTTAAGAGAGAGCCTGCCTGACTCCGGCGGAAAATGCACACGCCCCTGTGGTCATCTCATTCCTATTCCTAGAGAGTCTTGAGGAGCACCAGGATGGAGTGAGTAAGAGCAAGGACCCTGGGGTCACATAAATCTGGGTTCAAACCCACTTAGCAATCATGCGGCCTTGAACAAGGTCTGTCACCTTTCCTGCTCTCTATTTTCTCACCTGCAAAATGAGAGCACCACTTCCTGCCTCCGAGTGCATCACGAGGCCCAAGTAGGTGCTCGGGAAAGCCATGCTGCACAGAGCTGCCCCAAGGCCAACCCCACAGCCCACACACCTGGTCTCCCACATCTCCAAGAAAAGCACCCCAACCAGCACAGCCTGTGCCCACCTGGCTGGGCACCGAGTCAGTGACCGAGTCATGGGGCTGCTGCTGCTAGCACAGGAGCTTTCATGGGCTTGGAAGGATGGGGCCCTGCTCAGGGGCGGCATCTGCAGCCTGGAGAGAGCCCCACTTACTGTGAAGCCTGGCCATTAGTTTAGAAAGTTCAAACTACCCGCTCATGACAGCTGGAATTGAGTTCCAGGAAACAGCTTGCTTCCCCAGGGGTGGCTTCGGTTCCTCAGCTCCAGGACACATCTCGGCAGCTCACAAAATGCCTTCGTGAACACAGTGAAGTGGTGAGGTCGGCCTTCCTGGTCTTCCAGTACTTTCTCGTAGGCCACGCCCCAGGCAGGAGACAAATCTCATCTTGTAATTTGCTTTGGGGATCCTGAACAGAAACAGAATTTGCTTCAGGAACCCTACACAGAAAGCTGAGCTCTGGAACTAACCTGTTGGTGTTTGCACCCCTGCCCTGGTGTGCAACTGTGGCCTGGGGTGGCCCCTGTGAAGTAGGAGCTGGGCCTGCCTGGCACCTCCCAGTGGACAGTGGATGGTCACCGAGGGCAGAGAGCCCGAGCCACGCCTCAGCTTTCCTGCTCAAACAGCTGTCACTCTTTTCCCCAATCCCTCTGGGGCTGCTCCTGGCCCACAGGCAGCCTGAAGATACCCCCCTCAGATGCGGGACACAGGCTGGCTCGGCCCTACCTCGGGATAAGGCAGCCCAGAGAGAGCAGGGCCATTGCACTGCCCACTGAGGCTGCAGACAAATGGTCTTGGGCTGAATCCCATTCTGCTCCTCCGTGGGCCTCCCATGCCTGTCCAGTCAGGCTCCCCATGATTCAAGAGCGCAACCCCATCTCTGCTGCCAGAGCCTGAGCCCAGCCCGAGAGGACTTCGCAGCCAAGACAGCTTTCCTGCTCTCCGGCTCAGTTTCAGCCCATTATTCCTCATTACTCTCCTGAACCACCCTCTACAAAGCTGCTCCCTCCTCTGCCTTCGTGCCCTTCAAAGGTTTGCAACAGGACTCATTTCTTGGTTAGGGGACAGGCCATCAGTCTTCTTAATCTGGCTTCATAAATCAGCCACCTGGGTACCCCCAGAGCCTCCACTGCCCATCCCCCCCTCCCCGAATCCTCTGGGAACCTCTCAGGGCAGCTCTGGGACCCCTGCAGCTCCCTCCCTGAGGGGTGGTTGTGCCTCCAACATACCCAGCTCTGCCCTCCCCCTCCCCTCCCAGGGCCCTGTCCTCCATGACAGGCTGGGCGCTCCCAGCTGCTCCTGCAGGATTCCGCCAGCAGCCTCAGCAGCTGCCTTTCCTGTCAGCAGGGCCTTCTCCTGGAACGGGACATCTTAAGCGTGTTGGGATCAATTGCCTGTGGCGGTTCACTTAATCCCCTTGCCAGACGACTGACAGCTTTAGCGGAGAGGAGGAGCAAGAAGGATTTGTCAGGACCTGGTCTTCCCTTGGGTATGAAAAGCTGAGCGGGCCAGTTGGGAACTGAAGGGGGAAGGGGGTAGGATTAGCAGAAGGACAGTGCTGGGTGTGTTGGGGCATGGCCACCCATCCAGGAGGAAGCTGGGGTCCCAGAGCTGTCCTGATAGGTGACTAGAGGATTCAGGAACTCGAGCTGGGGGGTGACATCTCTACAAAGGCCCCTGGGCTGTAGCCTTCAGGGACCCCTAGTTGGCCAGAGCAAAGGGCAATAGGACCAACCAGAGTCCAGCACAGAGCCTGACATGCAGTGGACACTAAAGAAGCCTTGCTAAAAGGCTGAGTACACTTTTAACCAAAGTAGAGGATCATATGGTAACTCTGATGAAAAGGGGTGTGTGTGTGTGTGTGTGTGTGTGTGTGTGTGTGTGTGTGTGTGTGTGTGTGTGATTTCATGGTGGGGGAGAGGGCACAGTGGTATCATTAACATCTACCCTCACCCAAAGACCCCCAGCTAGATTGTGGCCTCAGTTATTCAGCTATAATTGAATTCGCATCTGCTCTGTTCTGAGCAGGTAATAATGATAATGCCGAGATGATTATGATAAACTCAGAGCTTGCTTGATGAGGTGTTTCTGCTGGAAGGCTTCCTGGAAGAGAGTGTTAACCCTGTAACAGGCTGGGGAGATGAGAGGATCATCAGGTCACAGCCTCTTCCTCTTCCCTCCCCCTCCCAGGATTGGTCCCCAGACTGTGATCTGGGACCGGCAGCAACAGCAGCATTACTTGGAACTTAGTAGAAATGTAGATTTTCATCGGGAATCAGCCACTCTGGGGGTGGGATCCAGCCACCTGGTGACTCAGGTGAGAACCACAGTCTGGGAAGGGGAGATCTGCCCCAGGGAACCAACATCCAGAGGATTCTCTTATTTGGTCAAGAGCTTGGGGCCTGACAGCATTTTCTGGGCTCCAGTCAAGATGCTCCACCACCCTGTGGGTTGACAAAGTGTGTACTTGAGACATCGCAAAGCGGAAAACATTTCTAGAAGAATTTGATGTTTAGTATTTCTGTTTAAAACATCAAAATAACCATCATGGGGAATGCTAGCATCTTGTTGGACACTGGTCTGTTACGAATTAGAAATGGTTACAGTTATTCTATGAAGTTCAGATTTTCCTGCACATTCAGCCATTTCTTGAAGGATTTTTTTACTCGATGCGACACTAGGTGGACAGTTGTTTTCTTTGTTTATACCAGGATTTGACTATACTGTTCTTTTTTTTTTTTTTTTGAGTTGAAGTCTCACTCTGTCGCCCAGACTGGAGTACAGTGGCTGCTCCCGGCCACCGCAGCCTCGACCTGCTAGGCTCCGGCGATCCTTCCACCTCAGCCTTCCAAGTAGCTGGAACTACAGGCGCACGCTACCACGTCCGGCTAATTTTTTGATTTATTGTAGAGATGAGGTCTCGCCAAGTTGCCCGGGCGGGTCTCGGACCCGCGGGCTCAGGCAGTCCACTCACCTCAACCTCCCAAAGCATGGGATTACAAGCTGAACCACCGAGCCCGGCTGTCTATACTGTTTTTCAAGCGTCTGACTCTGTGATTGCTGTTGGGAGGTTTGATGTTGGTCTAACCCATTTGCAGAAAATTTTTCTCTTCTCTCTGCCTTCTTTTCAAGCCATCTCTTTACTATTCCACATCACTGTGATGGGTCCAAGCATGGATTCTGTAATCCCTTGCTCGGGCTTTACTGTGCTCCCTGCACTGAAATTCACGTCTTTCAACAATCCTGCAAACAGCTCAGCCGTTGCCTCTTTGCATAATGGCTCTCACCCCTTCTCTCTCCTTGCTTCTGGAACTCCCAGTAGATGAGCATCGTTTCTCTTGCCTGACCTCCTCTCTTGGCCTCCCCTTCCTGTTTTCTGTCTTTTCCCTCTGGGCTGCATTATGCATTCTAGTAATTGCTTCAGCTCATCTGCTCGTCCACAGAGTCCCTCCTGACCTGAGTCTATTTGCTGTCCAACCCATTCGCTGGGTTGTACATTTCAGTTAGAACATTTTTCATTTCTAGGAGTTCTATTTGGCTCTTTTTCATATCTCTCTGATCACTTTCATAGTCTGGTTTTCCTTTAGAATTTTTATACTTATTTTTTATTCTATTTCTAATCAAACCACTGAAATTTTTTATCTAGTTTTGCATATATGGTTTCTGCTGACTGTAACTCATCGTGGAGATTTTCTCCTGTGTTCTGAAACTGTGAGCCTGATGGTGGGCTGTGGAACCTGGAAGGACCAAGTAGAGGATGCCATGCCCTGGCTGTCACATGGGTCTACCAACCCAACACCACTTTAGGTTAATTTCTTGACTTGTGGTTTCTGGACTAGTCAGCTTATAAATTTGAACCCAGTCCCAAATGAAAGTGAGCCTAAATGAACACATCCTCAGGAAAGAATCCTTCTATCCTCAATAATTGCAAAGGCAAGACGAATGAAGAGCCTCATCATTTTTGTTCCTGGGAGTTTGTTCTGAGTAACCCTTCCTTACACTGAAAGTACAGTCTTTGAGGGGCCCAGCTTGAGACGAGGTTCTCACTTCCCACTCCCAATCTTCTGTGAGCTCAATATAAGTTACTGTCTTTTGTCCCCGTGCAGTGTCAAAACTCAAGGTTCTTGGCTCCAGCTATGAGCAAACGCACTGGGGCATCCAGAGGTCAGCAACTGCTTCTTGCTCTGCTGTCTGCTCCCTCTTATTTCTTGCTGTCAGAGATTGTCCTGACTTCCTTGCCAACTTAGCTATGCATTGAGTGAAGACGTCTGTGGTAACTTGTCCTTCATTTTCAGATGTATTGTAGCAGAAGCCTCCCTCCCCACCCCTGCCCCAAAAGATTTAACTATAGCAGAATGGGGCTCACTGCTCCCTAAAGCATTTCTTCTTCCTTTCAGGTCTCACAACTAAGCAACCATACCAGCCTCCCTTGCAGCTGAGCATGGCCACAAGCCTGTGTTCTGTCCAATGGGATGTGGGCAGGGCATTCCACCGCCTGGTCCATAGAACCCTCCCATCCCATGTGATCCTCTATGCCCTTCCCCTTCTTCAGTGACCTTGGAAACTTCAGGGTGAAGACGATGGAGCCACAAGACAGATGTACCTGGTCCCTAGTCACTGCTTATAGGATAGCTGCTTATCATCTCCTCACCTGACAGTAGACTGTGTATGCTCTAAAGTGGCCCAGGGCCCAGGGCTGGCAGGATTTTGAGGCCTGTCCCATGCTAGGAAACCTCATCTCCACAGCCCTCGATGATGCCTGGCCTGACTGTGACTGGAGCCCTCAGCCACCCACTGTGCAAACATGTCAAGGAGAGGCCACCAAAGCACTACAGAGAGATTTTCCTCCCAGTCATGGAGGATTGGCTTCATGCAACTGGTGGCATTCCCAGGACAGGGTCTGCAGTGACACAGCAAGCCAGAGAACAGGTGTCGGAACTCGCAGCTAGGAATTTGACACATGCAGCTCCTTTTAGCAGCCAGTAGATGTGTCACCAGCCTGCCGGCTGCTGAGACTCAGGTGCAGTGGATGGGCCACTGCTGGCAAGAGCAGAAGCCAGGGTTTGAACCCAGGTGTGCCCGTTCGTTTATATGTCAACCTGGCTGGGCTGCAGTGCCCAGTTATTTAGTCAAACACTAATCTCAGTGTTTCGTTGAAGGTGTTTTGTAGATGTGATTAGTATCTACTATCTGTTGACTGTAAGTAAAGGATACTACCCTTGATAATGTGGGAAGGCTTCATCTAATCAGGTAAGAGCCTTAAATGCAACCACTGAGGCTTTCCAGAGAATATGGAGGTCTGCCTCTAGACTGTGCCATAGAAATCCTGCCTGAGTTTTCAACCTGCCCCACAGATTTTGGACTTGCCAGTCCCTGCATCACGTGAGCCAACTCCCCGTCCTCTTTCTTTTTATTTATATGCAGTTGACCCTTGAACAACATGGGTTTAAACTGCGTGGGCCCACAAATACATGCATTTCTTTCTGCCTCTGCCACCCTGAGACAGCAAGACCAGTCCCTCCTCCTCCTCCTCCTCCTCTTCCTTAGCTTACTCAACATGAAGACAAGGATGAAGACCCACTTTCATCTAATGAACAGGAAATATATTTTCTCTTTCTTATGATTTTCTTAACAACATTTTCTTTTCTCTAGCTTACTTTATTGTAATGATACAGTATATAATACATGTAAATACAGCATATGTGTTCATCGACTGTTTATGGTATCAATAAGACCTCCAGTCAACAGCAGGCTGTTAGTAGTTAAGTTTTCAGGAAGCCAAAAGTTATACACAGATTTTCAACTGTGTAAGGGACAAACACCCCCAACCCCCACCCCTGAGTAGTTCAAGGGCCAATTGAATATATATGTATTTCTCTGGAGAGCTCTGAGTGACACCAGTGCTCTTTCTAATCAGCTGCCCTGAATCCTCGACCAAGCCACCCAACACTGAAGCCCAGTCCCTGTCTCTCAAGTGTTCATGAACAGTCTCCTTTGTGGACTGAATGTTTGCATCTCTGTAAAATTCATCTGTTGAAGCCTAAACTCCCGATGTGATGGTACTAAGAGGTGGGACCTTTGGGAAGTGATTACATTCAGGTGAGGTGACGAGGGTAGAGTCCCATGAGGGAATTAGGGGTCCCTGTGAGAAGAGAAAGAGACCAGAGCTCCCAAGCATGCTCTCTTTCTCCATATGGGCACAAAGAGTAGGTCATGTGAGATGGCAGCATCCCAAAGCCAGGATAGAAAGAGGGGCCTCACCAGGAACTGAATTGGCCAGACTCACAGCCACCAAAAGCCTGAAAGGCAAAGTCTGCTGTTCAAGCCAGCCAGTCCTTGGTGTTTTGTTATGGCTGCCCAAACTGACAAAGACAGTCCCTCTGGGATCCAGACTCACATTGGACACACCCCAGAGGAAAGGGACAGGGGAAAGCCATGGGAGCCTAGAAGAGGGCATGGCTGACTCCACCCGAGGTTCAGGGAGGGCTCTGGAGGATCCAGGTCTTCAGGGGTCTGACCACTTGTGGAGGTGGTGAAGGAAGATGTTTGGACAGGAAAGACAGCACCATCCGGCTTGACAGTTCAGGCAGCTCGAGGAAGAAGGAGCAGTGACACAGAGGAGACAGGTGCAGCCCGGTTTGGGACAATCTTGAATGGCAGGCCAAAAAGTCTGCACCTCACTGTGAGATATTGAGGTCCCCACCCACCCCAAACCCGTTCTGGGCCTGACACTTGCCCTGGGGATCGCAGGAGGCAGGGACTGCCCTGCCAGGCCCAGCCTCGCTCCAGAAGACTCAGCTGGAAGAGGAGTAGCGCCCAGAAGCTTTGCACGTCCACCTAGGATGTGGAGAGCAGCTGGACTGCACCTGCCCAGTGTTCTGTCCACACTGGGACACCAGATGCTCAGGAAACAAGGTGCCACTTGAAGACCCGTCATCTCTTCCTCCCCTCCTGCCCCATTCACCACAGGACATAAATTCCCACAGGAAGAGGAGGCCTTAGCTAGGGCTGGGGTCGCCAGAGTTGCCCTGGCTCCCCGTGTCGACGGGTGGAGGTCTTAGGAGCTGAGTGCAGCCATGGTGCCCCGTCCACCTCCCACAGCCTAGACCAGCCCTCTGACCTCGATGGGGATCTATTTTGGTCACTGTACTGCAGTACAGAGAAAAATCACTTCTCCTCTTCACACCCCCCCCCTCTGGTTACCCCGTTTCAGAGTAGAGCCCTTGGGTTTTAGGATCAAAGAGCAGCAGGAAGCTATGAACATGGCTAGACCATTAATCATCTGTTGAGACCCCTCCCAGGCCCAGAGCGGTTTGGGAAGAGCAATTTGTTTTCTCTGACATTCTTCTTAAAACCTGTGGATCCAGCCAGAAAGACCACAGACATTGGAGTCAGCTGGTCAGAGCCCGTCCTGGTGCTGTTCCGCCTGGTAGGGGACCCTGGAGAAGGCACATCATCTCTCTGAGCCTCTGTTTTCCTATCCACAGACATGGGAATGAGAACCCCCACCCCACCAGGCTGACATGCCAGGAAGGGCTGTGACACCTCACTCAAGTCTCCCTACTGCCTTCACTATGTCGGGCCCCCAGCCGAGGAGGGGATTTAAAGGCACACTTGACTTTGTTCCTGCCTGGAGAGGCTTAGGGGAGCATAGGACATGTAATACCTAACACCATTCAGAGTGCGAGCACAGTGGGGGTGAGGATCAGAGAGGGTGACCCCGTGGAGCAATCCTGGGCTCCCCTCGCCCCCTCTTCCTTCTCGTCACCAACCAAAGCACGGGACCGGATGCATGTGTACCAGGTTGACTCACTTGGGGAAGTTGTTTCCTGAGTCCATTGGTACCACTGTCCGTATCAGGGCTCTGAGGCTTTCCTCTCAGGCCAGGGCCGCGATGGATTGAATGTCCTTCCTGGTGAACAACAGCCCTGTGAAGCCCAAGGGTGCCTTGAGGGGACATCATCTTTGCGCCAAGTCACTTCTGGGCATGACATGATCTCCTAGGAATGAGGCGCCCAGAGAAATCTCCCTGCCAGGCTTCTGAGCTGCACATCCAGGAGAGGTCAGCCTCAAAGGAGGACATAGCCCAGACGGGACAGAGTCCACCTTGCCTCCGGGCCACCACACCCTTTGCACTGGCACTACAACACAGCCTGTGCAAAGTTAACCTCCAGAAACATAGCCACTGTTACCTGATTTCACACACAGCCATGTGCATCTCCATTTCAGAGATTGGGAAACTGAGGCACAGCTGGAAATGACACCCCTACATGAACAGCTCAACCCTTCTGAGCACTTGGACCTGAGAAATCCCAGCTCTGCCACTTCCTTGCCACCTGACCTCTGTCACGTGAGTCCCCCGTGCCTCAGTTTCCCCATCTGTACATAGAAAACCTTGCGGGTAGCCATAGGATGAAATACCATGTGAAAAAGCCACATCAGATGCCTAGCACATAATTAACCACAATGCCATTCTACTTTTTCCCCATTAAGCACTCTGAATATTTGTGCAATGAATGATTTTTCCAATATTTTATTATGAAATTTTCAAACACACAGCAAAGTTGAAAAACTTTTCAGTGAACACCACATGCCACCGCCTAGAATTCCACCATCTGTGTTTCATAATGCTTGTTTATCATGTACCCACCCATCCAGCATCCCTCTCTCCATTCCATCAATCATCCTATTTTTATGCATTTCAAAGTAAGCTGATAGCATAAGTACAACAGTACACTTTCCTCGAATGCCTTAGCCTTATTACTTCTGACATGAAATTTGCAAACAATGAAATTCACAAATCTTGAAAGACGTTTGCTGAATTTTGAAAAATTCACCTACCTGTGTCACACAAACCCTATGAGGATGAGGACATCACGTACTATCATCTCACCCAGTCTTCTCAGCCTTTTCTCAGGCAACCCTGGCCCTGCTTCCAGGAGAAAAACCTGTTCTGGGGGGTTTTCCCACCATGAATTTGTTTTTCCTGTTCTAGAATTCCACATGCTATAGGGCATGTTTCCTAACACAGTACTGAGTCTACCTGTATCCGTTTATGGCTGAGTAACAAGTCACCCCAACTCTGGGCAGCTTAAAACAACATTTGTTATTTCACAGTTCTGTGGGCCGGGGGCAGGACTTGGCAGGAATGGGGCCTCTGGCTTAGTGTCTCTGGGGCTGCAATCCACAAGTGGGCTAGGGTCCCAGGGATGACATCTGCTTCCAAGCTCACTCAGTGGTTGTGAGCAGTTTCAGCCCCCAAGGGCCTCCATTTCCTGCTGGATGTTGGCCAGAGGGAGGCGTCTGTGATTCCACCTCGCATGGCTTCTCCACAGGGCAGCTCAGCGGAGGAAAGCTGGTTTTCATTGGCACAAGACGGGAGCAAAATGGGAGCCAGGGTCTTGTCACTTGTGCTTAGATGTGGCACCCATTACGATGGCCTTATTCCATTTGTTAGAAGGCAGTGTGTGCCCAGCCCACACACAAGGGAGGGGATCATAAAAGGGCATGGGGACCAGGAGGCAATGACCCTTGGGAATCACCTGAGAAGCTGTCCCACAGCCCTCTTGCTTGGGTATGACGTCTTTCACCCGCCGTGCTTCTGAGACACCCACGGTCCGCCTGTCACTGGCTACGAACAACACTCCCAGCATCCATCTGGCTCCATGGAGACAGATAATGACAGACCTGTGCCTCCTTGCGGCCTCCTGGGTGAGAAAATGTTCCCTCCCCATGGTTGCAGGCAGCCTGGCCTGAGGCTGACTGAGGCCCTGAAGTCCTGACTTTGCCCCTCCCATCCTTCCAGGAGGAGTCTTCTTGTGGGGACACCCCATCTGGGGAGGATGTAGAATGGGGTGCCCCGGGAAAGGAGTGAGAAATCACTGAGTCCTGCACTCCCTGTATCTGGGGAGAGTACAGCACATCACTTTGATTTGACCAGTGAGGGCAACTCAGGAATGATGGCAGGGCTGGAACCCTGCCCTGTGCCCTCACCTCTGCAGGAGGCACAGGGGAGTGTGAATGAAGGGCCTGGCTCTCCGTGATTGGAGATGAGTGCCCCTTTCTCCCCATTTCGAAACCAGGGCCTGTTAAGAGGCTCGGCCTACGGTGGCTTTCTGTGACTCCAACAGTGAGGGAGAAATGGCCAAGGGAGCACACAGGGAGAGAGAGGGAGGGAAAGGCAGAGGCCGAGAGAGGAAGGGAGAGAGTGGGGGGTAAGAAAGACAGAGAGGGGAAGAGAGAGAAAGGGAGGGTGAGACAGGAAGGGAAAGAGAGGGAGGAGAGAGGGAGAGAAAAATCGAGACAGCGAGAGGGAGAGACAGAGAAGGAGAAGGCAGAAAGAGGCAGGCGGAGAGAGCAGGGGAGCTGCTGCAATGCGACAGAGGCCAGTGAAGTCTCCGGGAGTGAGGGGACAAAGTCAGAGCCCTTCCCTTCCCGCCACCCCAGCATCTCCAAGGAGAGCATAAAGCTTCCTCCTCGTGGTGCTCACAGCTGGCCCTGAAGATGGGATGGCAGGAGTTGAGTGTGGCCAGGTGGGCCTGCTCAGGAGGGGTCAGGCCTGGCCCAGCTCGGAAGAGAGTGCATCACACCCACGAATACCCCTTCTCTGCTCACTCTCAATCAACCCGGTCCTTCCTCAGGTATGTCCCACCACGGGTCTGCCTCCTCACACCGCGCCTGTCTGGACTGGCAGTTCTTGGCTTATTCTAGACCATGGGGGCCCTGGGAACTTTGGTTCCCCACAGCCCCCTCAATCCTCCCCCTCCCCCTCTTCCTCTTCACTGTGGACTCTCCTCTTGTCTCTGCAAACTCTCCAAGTCCTCCTTTGGGCTTTTGGAAATACAAGTCAGGGAGTCTTGAGACAACACAGCAAAAGTTGCAAGTGTCCCCTGAGGTGAGCAGGCAGAAGCACTAAAAAGAGAGGAAGAGAAATGGAAAGAGTAAAATACAGGAGGTCAAACAGCCTGCATGTAATATACACAAGTGTGAGCCCAGCCTCACATGGAAGTGGGTTGCTGAGGTGGGGCTGGGGAGTCATGACACCGTGAGGACAGCATGGAGGGCCTGAGCAAATGCCAGACTGCTACAGCAGGATTGCGAGAAAAGATTCACCAACACATAGAGAGG
The DNA here is from genome assembly GCF_000164805.1 of Carlito syrichta. Lineage (NCBI taxonomy): Eukaryota > Metazoa > Chordata > Mammalia > Primates > Tarsiidae > Carlito > Carlito syrichta. Next base: position 397,730 of record NW_007252197.1, on the reverse strand, counting down.
GTCGAACTATGAGTCCTTTATTTAGCCGGCGACCAAGAGCCAACTAGTGTCCAAAGAACTCTCAGCCCCGAACAGAGTGAGCAGGGATATATAAAGGCAGAAATGACATAAGCTATACGGTTTGACTTATATTTCTTAGCAAAACATTCTATTGTGAAGGGGTACAGATAGCTACAGGATTTGCATAACTAGGGCATTTCCAAGCAAGAATGTGGGTGTGCACTGTGATTACGGGAAGGTTACATAAGGGGGTCATTTCTAGGTTAAGATGGAAAATCTGTTACAAAATGGAGTTACTTATGCCAAGCATGCTATTATAGACTTATTATAGGTTTTGCAGATAGATATTTCAATACAAAATTGCCACACGATCCCGCAATTCCTCACCTGCATTCACAGTAGACCTGCTCACAGCAGCCCAAAGGTGGATGCAAGCAGGTGAGCCTCAGCAGTGGAGGAAGGCCATGAGGTCCAGATGCACCAGGGAGCACCATCCAGCCTTGACAAGGAAGGAGACTCTGACCCCTGCTACCCCATGGATGGACCGTGAGGACATTGTGCTAAGTGAAATAAGCAGTCACAAAAGGACAAGTAGTGTGTGACTCCAGGCCTATGCAGTCCCTGAGGAGGCAGATTCACAGGGACCGACAGAGAATGGTGTTGCCAGGACCTGGAGAATGGGGGGTTAGTATTTAAGGGATCAAAGAGTATCTGTTTTGCAAGACAAGAAGAGTCCTGGAGGTGGGTGGTCGCACGAGTTATGCATGGTCTTACTGCCCCTGAGCTGTACACTTACACATGGCTAAGATGGTAAAATTTATGCCATATGTATTTTACCACAATAAAAAAAAAAATAATTTTTTTCAAGTGAGGAATTGAGAGCCATTGGAGGTTGGGGACAACCTGGGGGCTGGAATAGCAGGAAAGTTTCTCAAGATAGTCACTCTGGGTGGGAGCTTGAAGATCAAGGAGTAAAGAGCCAAGTGAAGGGACCAGAGGGAGGGCAGAACAGATAGGCTATGTGGCCTGTCCGTGAAGTTGTGCTGGGCAGGAAGTGAGGGCTGGCGCACCCAGGGCCACAGATCCTGGGAGCCACAGGAGCCACTGAACGGTGAGCTGCAGAAGCCGGGCAGAGGGTGCTTCACCTTCACCAGTCTCAGAGAAGGGCTGGAGACCCATGGGCGGCCTCCCGGGAGGACCAGGGCAAATGGGCAGGGTATGGGCAACCACTGCTGCTCATGGCCTGGGCAAGTGACATAGAAACCCTGCCCCAAAGAGGCAAAGAAACTGGTCACTAACAGAAATGCTTAAGTCTATAGGATGGCAGGAAAGAAAAGAATGCACTGAAATGATAGAACTCCCTTCACATGTGAGATTTTAAAACTGGCTGAAATTGCTTGGAACCAGTGCAGCCAACTGAGTCTGCAAAGAACGAGCTTGCTGATGTCACAGCCCAAATTTCCTAGCTTCATGCTAACTTTCCTCCATTTTGCACATGCTATCCATGGAGAGATAATTTCCACCAATCACCTACTAATCTCAGAATCCATCCCTAACCCTTCTTCTACTAAAATTACTGCCTTAATCTGGGCATAGTGGCTCATGCCTGTAATCCCAGCACCTTAGGAGGCTGAGGCAGGAGGACCACTTGAGGCCAGGAGTTTGAGACCATCCTGGACAACATAGCAAGTCTTCACCTCTACAAAAAGATACAAAAACTAACAGGGCATGGTGATGCATGCCTGTAGTCCCAGCTACTCAAAAGGCTGAGGTGGGAGGAACCATTGAGTCCAGGAGTTCGAGGCTGCAGTGAGCTATGATCACTCTACTGCACTCCAGCCTGGGTGACAGAGTAAGATCCCGTCTCTAAAAAACAAAATAATAAATTAAATTGAATAACTGCCTTGAAACCAGCACATGGAGACAGGTTTGAGCAAGGGTCCTGTCTCCCTGTTAGTTGACTTGCAATAAACAACTTTTCTTTTCTCAAAAACCCAATGTCATAGTATTGGCTTCTCACGCATCAGGTAGTGAGCCCCTTTGGTTGGTTAATAACATCCCTTCTCTGACAGACTTGCCGATTTGGCAAAGAAGAATACTGGACACAGCAAATAGATGAGCCACAAATAACTTATTCGTGTATGCCCCAAATATGATGTGTGGCTGGGCGTGATGGCTCACGCCTATAATCCCAGCACTTTGGGAGGCCATGGTGAGAGACTTGCTTGAGCCCAGGAGTTCAAGACCAAATATGACATGAGACCTACTTACACTAAAAAATTATTCGTGGTTTGTGTGAAATTCAGATGTAACAGGATGTACTGTATCTTCTCTGGCCCCTGCCCTCTGAGCTCCTCCCCCTAACTGGAAAGGGGTCACCACTGCCTCGGCAGGGTTCTTCAGGTGTCCCCAGCGAGGCCTTGCCTGGCCACCCAGGCAGGACTCCCAGTCACTCCCGATCACATCGCCTGCTCCATTGCCTTTGTGGTACTTGCAGGCTCTGAAACGACCTGGCTCACTGTGTTGGCCTGTCTGTGATCTGTCTCCCGCTCTGAGATTCCAGGTCTGTAAGCACAGGGGCCTGTCGCTTCCGTGTCCCCAATACCTAGTAAGGCCTAGAGCATGTGGGTGCTCAGCTAGTATTTACTGAGAGGCGACAGGAGGCCATCCTGGAGGGACAGTCCAATGGCAGGCTGTGGGTGAGCGGAGAATGGTGTGCGCCTGTTGTTTCTGCCCACCCAGACCCTCCTGCTGGTGACCGGTCCCCTCTCCTCTGAGGTTTCGGGCTGGCCTCCACCTGGGGGACCAAGATGCCCATGGCCCCGGCCGGATGGGGGCCTGCAGGTCCCCACCGGCCCAGCCTGGCCCTGCCCCTGCCCCTCCCCACAGGACCAGCCTCCCACCCACAGATTCCCACGGCAGTCTGTTACCATGGCAACGGCAATCCGAGGTCACAGCGCTAGGAACCAAAGGATGCCTCCCTCCTGGAGCCCCACAAATCAGAGCTCATTTCATTACAGCCATAATAGTGGTTTTTGCATAATCTTACATATATTAATACCTAACATGCCTGTGTTTATTTGGTTAAAATTCATGAATTCAGGTCTAAATAAAAAGTGCTGATGGCTGAAGTTTTTCGTTTTCTTAAAATGTTCTTGGGTTTTTTTGGTTTTTTTTTAAGCCAGGCTCTCTCCTTGACAGGAACTTGCTTTTAATCCCATTATTAACGGGTGAGAGAGGAAAACAAATCAGGGCTCTGCTCCCCCGGGGCCAGCCTGCAGGGAGAGGGGGGTGAGTTGCACTATGGTGGTGCCTGCTGGTGAGCGTTCCCGGTCTCTGTCGCGCGGTGTGGCCCAGACGGTGCCATGCCACCTGTCCAGGCCTGTCTCCTCAGGTAGAGAAGTGGGAGAAGGGGTTAGGTGGTCTTTGAAATCCCTCCCGCATCCAAAACACAGCCTCGGAGCTGACATTTGCTGGGGCTCCGCTGCGCCAGGGTCAGGAGGGAAGGAGAAAAGTTGCTGTCCTCAGCCAGCACACTCTGATGGGGACTCAGAACACAGTCAAGGAAGCTGAGGAGGAAGGGCTGGTGTGTAGGGGAAAGTGGGAGCCGTGGGGCAAGTCATGGGGTGGCCAGGAAGACTTCTGGAAGGAAGAGACATTTGAGACCTGAAGGGACGCTTAAGAGCCAGGGAGAGGGGGAAGGGAGTAGGTGAGGCTAGAGGACACCTCAGGTCCCATAGGACCATGAGAGTCAAGTCTGGTTTAGACAGAGTTGGGGCAAAGTATACTCAGCCGAGGGGCTGGACCCACCTGTGCCCCCCAGTGCAGGTCACATTTGCACCAGTCAGAGGCCAGATTATTCTCTGTGCCCTCACTTCCACCTCCCCCCGCCCCAGCTTAGAACCTGGAGCTGCTATTGTTCACATCTTTATCCCAACCTCTATTAGCCAGTAAATGTGTGAGAACAAAGCCAAGGTGGTGCCTGAGGTCTCTGGCTGCTCCGCCATGCCGGGTGCCAGCACTCTGCTTCTCCATCCTCTGCCTAAAGGCACAGTGGGAGGCACGGGGATGGCCCTGGGAGGGCTTGGGGCTCAGAGATAAGTCTCACTCCTCAGAGCCTGGAGAGAGGCTGGCAAGGCTTTGGAAGGACAGCTGAGGAGGGGCCAGACTTCAGGGGTCCTGCAGCGAACACCAAGGCAGTGACGCAGCAGGGGCCATGGGGGGGAGGAGCGCTCTAAGAAGAAGGGTATGGTCTAGCAGCTGCCTCCAAAGGGCCGGGTGGGTGAGCCGTGGAAGCCGTGGGAGGGGGAGGGATGGAGATTCGCTGGGAGTAAGGAGGGAAAGAAGCCCGGGTGGGCCCTGGACTCACGGTGGTGGGTGGGGACCTGCTCGAGCTCGGAGAAGCGACTGTCACTTGTGTCCTTCTGGGAGTCTGAAGCCAGAGCCAGGAGCAGGTGGAGGTGGGGGGGGGCAGAACAGGCTCCAGAGCCCGCAGGGCAACCCCTCCAGTGTGTGCTTCCCATACCCTCCTGCCCCCCCACCCCATCTGGACCCAAGGACCACTCCAGCTGGCTGCTTAGTCCAGTGAGTGCCCTGACCTCAGCCTCTGGGCCTGTGGCCTTCGCCTGGAGCACAGAACTCCACAGCTGGGCAGTTGTGTGAGGGACATTGCTGTGGCCATCTGCCAGCAGAGGCTGCAGCTCCATCCCTCCTCAGCACAGTGAGCTCCAGTCCCTTCCCCTCCTGTGTGTTTTCCGTCTTCCTCCCGCCCTCTTTCCCTCCTCTTCCTCCCTCCATCTTTCCTCCTTCATCTATCCAGCAAACATTTGTGGAGGCTCTGCCCCAGCCCAGCCTAGAGATATTCCTTGGAGACACAGACATAAACTGATATGTCCTTCCTTTGGGACACTCCCAGTTTCGTGGGGGAGACAGACATGGCGTTGGGTCTTCCGCAGTCACTGTGATCTGTGGCATGGTGTGAGGCAGGACAAGCCAGACCACAAGGGACAAAAGGGCACATGCTAGCTCTCAGAAGTCTCCCTGAAGCCAGGTGGGGCACCCCAGGGGCAAGGGGCAGCTGTGGAGGTGGGAAGACAAGGCAGAAGACCTGCCAAGGAGACCAGCAGGAGCCAAGGCTGAAGAGGGGTTGTGGGAAATGGGCATGGGGGTGGGACTGTACCTGCCGGGAGGTCAGGGCCTTGTCTCGGAGCTGTGGAGAAGTGAAGGGTCAGATGAGCCACTGAGAACAGGGCACCAGCCTTGGCTGGGAGGGCTGGGAGGAAGGTGTGACAATCCAGGATGGTGACACCTGGGCAGGCAGCGGTGTGTGGGCTGGAAAGGATGCTGTGGAGAGACACGCAGGAGGCCCAAGAGACACCGGGCCAGGGGCCCATGTCTGGGGAGGCAGAGGAAGCTCAGGCTTCCAGGGATGCTGCCAAGCCCACGGGGTGTGTCTTCCAAAGTCGAGGGACCAGGAGGGGTGTGGATATCAGGAAAGGCAAGAACCGGGTGTTGGACATGCAGAGTCTCAGGTTCCTAGAGTACTGGGGAGCCCAGCAGGCCTGCCAGGGGCTAGGGGAAGGGCTGCAGGCACAGGGTTGGAACTCTCTGGAGACCTCTCCCAGCCATGATGTCTACAATGGCAGCTGGGCCAGGTCCCCGGGTGACAAATGAGGACCAGGATGGGCAGCCGCTACCCCGAGCCACACATCCACACAGGCTGCACATGGACTTGGGCCCCAGCCTGCTCTGCAGAGGGCCTCGTCTGCCTCCACTTCCCCATCTGTGAAATGGAGATAAGAGCTTTCTTTGGATGGAGCCAGCACCCCAGGAGCTGGACTAGGCCTGTCAGGACGTGGTAGTGGTGTTTGTACCTAACACACACATGCAGTTCTCACACACACACCTGAGGTGCGGCCTCTGTCCCTGCCCCCACAGTGGGCAAATGCCTGAGGTAGAAAAAGGCCCGCCAACAGATCTGAGCAGGAAACCCCTGGTATTCTGGGCAGTACTGCGGGCAGCTCGGAGCTCCCATCACCATCCTTGGCCTCCCTACTTGTCACCTGCTCTGAGTCGGCAGAGGAGCCTGTGCTGATTTCTCTGTTTTATCCGAGAGCTACAGCAGCCACCCAAAGGAGACCCCAGGAGGCAGAAACAGGGAAAGCACAGGTGACCATGGGGCAGGGTTGCAGGGGCACAGGCCTTCCTGGAGGTGGGCTTAGTTCACCCACCCATCTCCGGAGCGGCAGGGCCTCAGAGGTGCTGAGCTGGAGGCCACACTGCTGTCCTGGTGTCTCCTGTCCCTGCAGTGCCAGGGCAGCCAGCTCCTGAGGAGAGGCACACAATGGGAAGGAGGAGGCCCAGGTGAGGCCCGTGAGGCCCAGGCAGGCTCTCTAGCCACCAGCTTGGCTGTTGCTGCTTTTGAACTCCTGGCCTCCAGGGTTCATCCTGCCTCCTGAGTAGCTGGGACGACAGGCGTGTGCCACCACGCATGGCCTCTCATTCCCCTTTCTTCTTCCCTCTTTTTCTATCTTCTTGTTCTCTTGCTTTTTTATTCTTCAGCCCATTTGAGTGGGTTTTTGTCCTTTGCAGCCAAATGGGTTCTCATCATAACCATAGTGAGAACCAGAAAGCAGGGCCCAAGGTGAGAAGATTCTTCTTCCTGCAACAGCCTCTTGCCCTGGCCCAGCATCTCGGCCACAGAACTCAGAGCGTGCGAGCCAGGGCTGCCTCCTCCCCCGCCTTGTGTGCCCCAGCCACAAGGGGACGTGCCATGGGGCATGCCACAGCCTGAACATGAAGGAGAACACACCACCACCCCGCCCCCAGAAGCCCCAGTTTGACACCCACCCACTGGGGAAAGAAGAGAGACACATGGAGAAATTCTTAAATAGGCTTCTGGGTTTTTATTCAAAACAACACGGGTGGTGGCTGCCACTTGGTTTCTCTACACCCGGGCCATCTGGGCCAGCAGGTACCAGCGCCATCAGCAACTAGGAGGGAAGTTCATTCACACCATAGAAACTGTACAGCGACTGGGAGCGCTATAATCACAGCGGCAGGGCCAGGCTGAGGGCTTCCTGGAGGAGGCAGAGACTGCCTCCTCATCAGGCCCCAACTCGGCCCGGGCTCTGCCAGGGACACTGATTATTGCACAAAGACAAAAAAAGAGGATGTGTATCTGGGCTCTACAGCGGTTTCTAAGACCCCAAGCCCTTATACAACGCAGCAAAGGGGATCCAGGGCAAGGGCTAGGCGGAGACAGGCAGGCAGGCCGATGCTATGCACGCTTTGTCCTGCTTTAAGAGGCTGCCTGGCGCAGGGGGAGGCGGGGCAGGGGAGAGGAAGGGCATCTGGACCAGATAGGCCACAGCCCCCACAGGTCCTGGGTCCCTCCATGGAGGTGCTTAGGTGCCACCACTCTGCAGAGCCCGGTGAACAGACGGCTTGGGGAGTCTGGCACCCAGGTCCCACTCCCCCGAGGGCCGGGCCCACGTGAGTCGGGATAAGTTTGTGCTTTTTGGATGAACAGGCAGGGCCTGAGGTCACGACCCCAGGGCACAGGGTTGGGGAGGGAGGAGGCCCATTCGCCCAACCCCTATCCGTTTTGGCTTTTCCAACAAATCCCAGCTTCCCTGTTCCCTGCCCCTGCCGCCCACAGGAAAAAGACCAAGTGCCTGGGATCAGGATACAGCCCTCCCGCCTCTGTCTCAGCTATTCCCACCCTCTAAACACACCCTGCCTGTTCTGACCCAGGAGCCTTGGCTCACGCCTCTCTTGCACCTGGAACACCCTCCTGCCCATGTCTGCTTGTTCCAGGTCACATGGTTGAGGGTAAAGGGGGACTTCATGTCAGACCTGCCTAGGACCTGTGGAACCACTGGAAGCCCAGGCAACAGCTCTGTGAACAGGGCACACGCACAGGGCTGCCTTGAGGAGTCAACAGGTCCGCTGCTGGAAAACAGAGGCTGCCCAACCAGGGTCTGAGCCCGTCCCCCGGAAGCCAGACCGTCCGCCACAAGGTCCCCCACGGTCACACCGCCCACCTCTGGACTCCAGCACACATGGTCCTGAGCAACATGCCAACCTGCCTCCTCTCGGCCACCCGTGCTCGGGGACAGCCAGATGCCAGACAGGCCAGCCTGGCCCCCTTCCTCCCCAGACAAGGCACCAAGCCCCGATAAAACCACCAGCGTGGAAAGGGAGGCTGGAGCAAGGCTCTCTGGAGCAGGCCATGTGGGGTGAGGGCCCAGACTCTCCCACGAGCCCACCAACTCTGGGGGCAAGAGGAGGCTCAGAGGGGCTCGGTGGCCAAGCCAGGCTTGACCGTCACACCAGCTCCACCCCAGCGTGGCCAGAGGCCCCGACCAGGCTGAATTCTCTGAATCTGCCCTCCTTTGAAACCCAGGGAAGGCTTTCTCATAGCCCAAGCGTTTGGGAGCTGGCCCCCTGGCGCCGCAGCTTCTTGGCTACCAGGGCCCTGAGGGATCCTGGGCTGGCCACCTTTCCATGCCTCAGTTTCCTCATATGTGCAGTGGGCCTGACAACCTTTCCCTGCCCTTCAGTCCCTCAGCTCTAAGGGGAAGTGCTCTGTATGCGACAAAGCGCATGTCACCCTCCACCTCCGCCCTGTGCGACAGTGTCTAGGCCCCTCCCAGCAGCCCCCTCCACACACTCACCAGCCTGGCTGCAAGCCAAGAGTCTCTAAAGTCAGGACTTGGGAACCAGGACAAGGCCTCCCTGGGTCGGCCCAGCTGAAGCCCTCAGAGTGACCTCAGCGAAGGCAAAGGACCTGGTTATTGCTGCAGCGTGGCAGTTCCCAACCTCACGGCATCTCTGCTGCATCTGCAGACACCACTGCCAACACAGTCCTGAGCCTCTTCTGAACCCAACTAAATCCACGCACATTTAAAAACGCAGTCCTGGCCTAAGCAATATGTCTGTGAACTATGATCATAAGTTCAGAGTACTGTTTCTTTCTAATAAGTACTGAAATAAATGCACAACGATTCAAATGAAACACACCTGTGGAACCCCTCTGGGAAGCGCTACCATCGTGAAACCTGACCTGCAGTTGGGGACAGAGAGCAGAGATGAGAGACAGAGGGTTGGGCAGACGGGAAGCACAGGATGCAGCCTCTGGGGTGAAGAAGCTGGGGGTGGGAAGGGGGCTGGTCCCAGGGCTCGGGCAGGTGCCCCCGCCCCTGCCTGAAAGCCTGTCAGGTCTGCTTTGCCCGCCATGGCAGGGGCAGAGCTGCTCAGGGCTGGGAGCACAGCCCCAGGTGGCCATAGCTCAGGGCCTTGTGGGGGTAGAAGGAATAAGTGACCACGCATTTAAGCCTGAGCCCCTGCCTGAGCCCAGGGGTGCCTGGGGCAGCCCAAGCTGACGTAGACCAGGTAGGCACTCCAACACTCCAAGGCCCTCTCCTCTCCTGTTGCCTCTGTTCCTGCCCTTGGCCTTCCTGGGAGCAGAACACCTCTCAACCACCAGAAGTACTCACTGAGCCGGGGCCTCATCCAGAACCAGAGTACCCTGCCCAGCCTTGGGGCTGTCCTCCACCCCCACCCCTGCCCTAGGGAAACATGAATACTGACCCCTGATTTTTCTAAAGAAAGACATCTAACCGGTTGACTAAGAGAGTGTGTGTGCTCTGGGGTGTCTACAAAAGATTTCACAACAACGAGACAGTCAGGATGACAAGACAGACACCCCGACACGTGAGGGCCATACGGGATCTTAGCAGCGTTTCTTCTTTAAAGGAAAAAAAAAACGCACCCTGAATTGCACCTCTTCTTCCGGGCCTGTCTCTCGGCCCCGGGGCCCTCAGAGGCCTGAAAGAGTCCACTTCGAGCCACTGTCAACCCAGGGGGAAACACCACAAAGCACGGCTGCCAATGCTGCGGCAGGACCTTCCACCCCAGGGTGGGTCCGGCCTGGGTCCTGAGTGTCAGACAGAACCCCTGCCCAGGCCCTGGTCCAACTCCCCACCTTTAGCACTTTCTGGAAGTCATAAGCTCTCAGTAAAAAAAATAAATAAATATATATGTCTGTCTATGTATATATATATATCTGCATATATATATATGTATATGCACTGGAGGGGCCAAAGCTGGGCCACGGACAGGGCCACGGCTGAGCACTGGCAGACCCTGACCTCACTCAATCCCCCCCTCTCAGCGGCCTGGTGCCCGACGGGGCCTTGGGCGACTCCCAGGTGTGGACAAAGTATTGCTGTCTGCTCCCTGGCTCCTGAGGTAAAGAAGGTGAGACGGGGCGGGCGGGCGGTGGGCGTCCGGCGCAGCCCCTGCGGCCCCTCATCTCTTCCTCTTGCTCGCAGCGTCTCCGGGCTCCAGCTCCCCGGGGGGCGGCGGCGGCTGGGGCGCCGAGGGGCCCGGAGGGGCCTTGCTGTGGTCCGCGGCCCACGAAGGGCTCCGGG
>NW_007252197.1:380378-386911 GCF_000164805.1 Carlito syrichta | reverse complement strand
CCCGTGTCCCCCGGCCCATCCCAGTGACAGGCCACTGTCTTTCCCTGAAAGTGCATGCAACCCCCCATCTCCCCGGGCTCATTCAGAACGGGCTTCTCCCCTGTCTGGTCCCACTCTCATGCTGGTCACTGCAGCAGCCTCTTACTGGCCCACCTGGCCCCCAATTCTCAGGGGACAGCTGGTGTCACCCTTCTGAAGCCCAGGTCAGCCCCTGGCCTGCCCTTCACAGAAGGCCCTGGCCCATGCAGGCTGCGCCCTCGGGCCCCACCCGCACCCTCACCTGCCTTCCCGTCCCTGTTCCTGCAACCCCTCCACCATATGGCCCTGACTCGGGGGCTCCACCTGACGGCTCCCACTCTTTCCTTAGGAAGGCCTCTCAGCCCCCTCTCTGGGGATGCTCTCCCTGGCGTGTCCACTGTGGAGTAGACTCGACTTTCTTGGCATTTATTTTGGTTCTCGCCTCTCCTCCTGCACCCCCGCAGCACACACTCCAAACGCCCAATGGTGAGCCAGGAGGCAAGGAGTCTGTCCCGCCTCCTGGAACACACAGCTTGGTGTTTCGCGGGTCCACAAACCCAGTCACTGAGGGAATAAATGATCAGGAGTGTGTCTGGGTGAGCCCAGCCTCCACTGCGCTCTGGGAGCCTGGGCGACCCACCCCCCGCCAGCAGAAGGTCCACGGCAGGGGACCTGCACACCAAGACCTCCCATCCCACAGATCCACCCTTCCACCTCCATTCCTAGTAATCAGCCCCTACCCACCCCCGCCCAAAGCACCCAAGGCGTCTTCCCCAACTCTCGGCACCCCCGTCACCCTGCAAAGCCTCCCTCAAGCTAGAGCCCACAGACCCTTGTCAGGCTCCCCACTAGCTGGGTCCTACCCTCACTCTGCAGACCCTGCCCATTCCATCGGCCCCTGGAGCCACCTCCTCCCCCAAGTCTTGGCGTCACCCCACCCCCAGTGTTCTCAACCCTCCCTCATGCTGGTGCCCTGTTGCCTTTGGTGGGGCCCTTTCCCCTCCAGCTCTTGGACTTGCAGGCCAGGCCCAGATGTCCCCCCGGCCTCCCTCCAACGACAGCGCCCGTACCTGCCGGAAGAGGGTGCAGTTGACCCTCGGTGAACGCAGGGATGCCCAGGAGCCCTGCAGGGCAATCTTGGGGAGGGTGCCAGTGCCCATGCCCTTCTCCTGCCCTTTCTGGCTCGCAGACACAGCAGGGTGGAAGAACTCGGCAGGCATGGGTAGGAGTGGACTGGAGGCATCCGGGGAGAAGGGGCTCGGGGGCTCTGCTGGGGAGGGAGGAGATGGAGCTGTGGGGCTGGTCAGACCAACAGGCAGCCCTGGAGAGCGGACCCTGAGAACCGGTCTCTCTGGGCCGGGGGAAGGGACCCCCTAACACACCGAGACTGTGGGCAAGTCCCCCTCTCTGTGCCTCGATTTCTCCATCGTGAAAACAAGAGAGAAATACGGAGCCAGCCCGTGTGATTCCCGGGAGGATGGGCACCAGACAAAGGCACAGCTTTTGGAGCCAAGCAGACCCAGGTTCGAGCCCTGACCCCTTCCTTGGGTTCTTCCTCTGTAAAGGGGACAAGGATGCTACTTCACAGGGTAGAAGAAACAGGCAGAGAACTCCCAGCCCAGGCACCCTTGCAGGGGCCCCTCTGAGACAGAAGGTTGGGTGGGCATCTCAGCCCGGGAGCTGAAACTGCACTGGACGGGCAGAACTGACTGACTGGCCAGATCAGTGTGGCCTGGTCTGAGGGGTGAGGACAGGGACTTGGGGAGGTCTTGTGTACATGTGTTGGGGGAGCAGCAGCCTCAGGCCATGGTCCCCTCAGCACCTTGCAGGATGAGGATGGGATAAAAAATTTGGGAATATGGACGTATATACCCAAGATGGCGGGACAGCCCAAATGGCCCCAGACGGGATTCCTGTTCTTCACTCTCATGTCATGTGATGAAAATGTAAAGATGAGACTTCACTCAACCAGAATGGCTCTCAGGGGCCAGCTGCAGTGGCTCACGCCTGAAATCCCAGCAGGAGGACTGCTTGAGACCAGTCTGGGTAACATAGCGAGACCCTGTCTCTACTAAAAAAAATTTTTTTTTAAAATAGCTGGGCGTGGTGGCACATGTCTGTGGTCCCAGCTACTTGAGAGGTTGGAGCAGAAAGACTGCCTGAGCCCAGGGGGTTGAGGCTGCAGGGAGCTGTGATCATGCCACTGCACTCCAGCCTGAGTGTCAGAGTGAGACCCCAACTTGAAAGAAAAAGAAAGGGAGGGGAGGGGAGGGGAGGGAAAGAAGAAATAAATAGCTCTTGGGTCAGACCCTGAGCCCCGACTTTTGGTGCAGGAAGTCTAGGGTCACAGCACCTCAGCCCTCATGTCCAGCTGAGAGGCTGTTGGCTTTACGGAGGGTCCGTGGAAAAGTCCTAGGAGCTGCCCAATACTGGCATCCCAGAAGGGTTCTTTGGGTGGGATCAGGGATTTGGGGGGGTCCCCCTTCTGCTGGGCTCATCTCTGTGCCATTCTCCTCAGCCGGTGCTGTGAGGCCAGATTCCAGCCACCTTTCAAAGGTGAGCCCAGGCGATCGCAGGACAAATCAGTCCCCTGCTCTCTTGCCCAGAGAGAGCCCAGGATGGGCCCAGGGCACAAACAGGACCGAAGGATGAGTGTCAGGACATTTTACAAGAGGGTGGCTAAAGGCACTGGGCTTTCTTCGGCTTAACATCATTCTGTGTGAGAATCTGCGGGACAGACACCTCTCAAATTCAGCTCTAGAAAAACACATCAGTAATCTGGCACATTTCCTTTTGCTTGATAATGAGAGCTGTGTGGACCCAGGTTACCCTTTCGACCAGAGCTCTTAGGAAGCTCAGCAGGAAGCATCTCTTGCTTAGGTGTCTGTTATAATGACCTCATCTCTTTGTATTATTTAGCTCTTGACATTTTTTTTTTTTTAGTTGGAGTCTCACTCTTTGTCGCCCAGGTTGGAGTGCAGTGGCACGCTCACAGCCACCGCAGCCTCGACCTGCTGGGCTCAGGTGATCCTTCCGCCTCTGCCTTCGAAGTAGCTGGAACTACAGATGTGCACCACCACACCCGGTTAGTTTTGTGTGTGCCGTGATTTACTATAGAGACAGGGTCTCACCAAGATGCCCAGGCTGTGGTTCTTGATCTTTTCTCATTGTTATATCAGGCCTGAGGGTCTGTCTCCCTTTCATTACCAGATACCCATCTGGATCTTTCTGGACTAAATATAATAAAAAGGACTAAAGAAAAAACTCAACCACCACCCTCTCAAGTGGATGCCCAAGATCAGGGCTGTGGGGGACAGGTGGGGCTCTCCCTCACCTTGGCTGCTCTCATGTTTCAGCCAGGACTGGACGGGGTTGAACGGAATATCCTCCATCTCACACAGGAAGCTCTCTGGACCCGAGGAGACAGCGGCAGAGGGCAAGGGGAAGAAGCATTCGCCCAGGTCCCCAACACGCATGGGCTCAGGCGGGCCCGACTCACCCTGCAGAGGAAGGGAGATAGGATGGGGCCGGACAGAGGAGGCAGGGACGAGGTGAGCCCACCACAGCTGCCTTTATGCCCTGTTCCACAGCCCCGTGCCTGGGCTGCCCTCACTGCTGGAATGCTCTTCCTCTCGCCTTCTCCACCTGACTATCTTCCAAAATCAGGTGAAAAGATCCCACCTCCAGGAAGCCCTCTCGGATGACCCAAGTAGTTCGCCATTTCCACGAGTACAGACTTTGGCCCAGCACAGAAGGTACGTCAAGGCTGGCAAAAGTGTCAGAAGGACAGGCTGAGAGGCCACACGTGCTTCCCTGTGAGTGTGACCTTGGGTGGGTTCCTTCCCTTGGCTGAGCCTCGGTTTCCACATCTATAAATGAGGAGAGTAACACCTCCTTCCTAGCTACTGCACTAAGGTCTTGCCTGCAGAGCACTCGTCCTTGGCATTCCTCAGCCCTGCTGCCCAAGTTGCCCCTGCCTGGCAGACTCCCGAGAGCTGCCCTGATGCCCTCAAGGCAGATGGACCCACACCCTGGCCTCCTATGGTCTGCTGAGCCTGGCATGAAACGCGGTCTCAGTTAACCAGATTGCACCCTGCCTAAGCCCAACAGGGTCCCAGAAACAGGGTCCTAAGCCCAACAGAGTCCCGAGGAGGGGGAGCAGTGGGGTGTGGGGGTGCAGGAGTCTATCAGCTGTCAGGAAGGGGTGGAAAGGTCCTCCCACCAGCCTTCCCTGAGCTGATGGAGGACCAATTGGGGACCAGAGGTGCCAAACCCAGGCTGCCTGGGGGTCCAGGGGATGGAGGCTCTCTTCAAGCAGGGCCATGAGGTCCCCACCTCGGGCCAGGGTCTCCCCCTCCCACATCCACAGCTGTTCCTTACATCTCCAGCCCCACCCCTAGCAGGTATGAACACCTTGGTCTTGAAGTCACAGGCCAGTCACAGAATCAACACAGGGGCCCTTCCTGCCCTCCAGACCTTTTCAGGCTGACCACGGTGGGGGTAGGGGGAGAGGGCAGACGTTGGGGACCAGCCCCAGGGTGGCGTCCCTGCTGTGTCATTCCTGGCTGCGTGGTATGGGGAGGTCACCTCACTCCTCTGGCACACAGTTCCTCGCACACAGAGCGTGGACAGATCATCCCTAATGAACCGAGCTATAGGGCACACAGACCCATGCAGGCAGAGTGTCTGATGCACAGTAAGTGCTTGTGCCCGGTACAACTTCCCCCCTTCAGCCTCAAAGCCTCTCTGTGAGGTTGGCCTGCCACGGATGAGCCCCAGTGAATGGATAAAAAATACCCAAAGCAACAGGAAGCAACGGAGGCCACTGAGTGCTATGGTTGGAGCCCTGGCCAGGCTCACTCACTGTGTATCCTCAGGCAAGTCACTCCACCTCTCTGAGCCCTACCAACAGGAGAGGAAGGCCTGGCACACAGTGAGTGCCACTTAAATGGTGGGCTGGGAAGAAGCAGGATCCTGGCCAGGCAGGCAGAGGTCAGGCCTCAAGGATAGACCCTCCTGCCCAGGAGGCCCTTGGGGATGCTCACTTTGCTGTCTCTGGGGCCAGGTGGGCAGGCCGTGGGGTCCTCGAGACTCAGGTCGTCACCTAGCAGGATGGATGAGGACCTGTCTGAGTTCAGGGAGAAGGCCTCCGTCTCGGCCAGCTGTACCTGCAGAGAGAGGCGGTGGCCTCCAGTCACCCTTGGGGCTAGAAGGGGACAGGCCTGGGTCCCTGAGCCCTCAGCCACAGGTCTAATCCTCCAAAAAGATGCAGAGTGGTGGTCAGAAAGGTCCAGAGACCTACTGGGGATGGGTGATATGCCCAGCCTGTGCAGGGGGCCCAGCCTGGGTGATACGTGATGGTGAGTGACACAGTGGCCACATCTGAGGAAGCCAGGCCTGAGTGGCCCATCTTGCTGTCTGGGACCGATGGCAGGTGAGTGGCCATGAGCTGTGATCTCCATAGCCAGCTGCCTCCTCCCGGACCAAGTGCCTGTCAAGGCTGGGCTGGGTCTGACTCCTATGGCCCTGTGTAGACAGCCTGCACAGCGTGTCACAGGCAGGGA
This sequence comes from Carlito syrichta, assembly GCF_000164805.1. Lineage (NCBI taxonomy): Eukaryota > Metazoa > Chordata > Mammalia > Primates > Tarsiidae > Carlito > Carlito syrichta. Next base: position 381,329 of record NW_007252197.1, on the reverse strand, counting down.
AAATTTCAGGGCCCAGAGACCCTGGAGAATCTGCAGCCTCCGCAGGTGCAGGGTGCGGGGCAGCCCAGACCTGCTGAAGGCTCACCCGACCTGGCAGCCACCTGAGCTGGGGCCAGTCTGGGGCTGGGATGTCCTGGGAAGAGTTCAGGTGCCCACACTGCTGGGGAGAGGGAGGGGCATTAGAGACAGGCTGGGGGGCACAGCCTGGGGACTCCCAAGCAGGCTGGGGCCGAGGCCCAAGCTGGAGGCCAGGGAAGCAGCACCTGAAGGAAGCTTGGGGGCATCCAGGGCTTGAGCTCCCGGATGATGGCCCTGGGCAAGAGCAGGTTGGGACAGTCCCTTCATGTCACAGAAAGGACTAGCAGCACTGGGCCACATGCAGGCTTCTTGCCTGGCTTCAGCAGCACGCAAGGCAGGCAGCTGCCCTTTCTGAGTGCCTACTGTGTACAGCACAGTGCTGCGGCCATGTCACAGGCCTCCATCCTGCACAGACGAACAAGCCCAGGTGTGGGAGATGACCTGCCCTGGTCACAGGGCCAGCGTGTGTCCAGGTTGGCCCAGAGCCAGGGTCCGCCCTCGGGCTGACCCCCTACCAGGCTTCGAGGCCCCAGGTTACCTCTTGCTTATCGTGGTGACACCTCTCGCAGCCGGCGGGCGAGGAGTAGTGGTGGAAGATGGAGCCGGACAGGTTGTCGATGATGGTCAGCTCCCCCTCCAAGGAGTCCTTGATGATTAAAGAGACGCTGTCCAGCCACAGGTTCTCCTAGGCGTACGGGGACGGGGTGGGGACAGGTGGGATTACCGGCTGGGTTCTGGGACTGTGGGGTGGGCAACTCACAGCTGCCCTCCCGGTTCTCTGCACCTGGGACCGACCCCCTCGTCACAGGGTCGCCCCTGCCAGGAAGCAGAGCAGGGTGGGGCCCAGAAAAATGGCGGTCTCCATCCTGGGCC
>NW_007252197.1:378725-380226 GCF_000164805.1 Carlito syrichta | reverse complement strand
TCCACGTCGCCTGCGCTGCCCGCCCCACCTGGCCCGCGGCCAAGGGCGCTTGGGGAGCCGGCGGGCAGCCGCGGGCTGGGGCCCAGGCCGTGGGCCATCTCGAGCTCGATCTCTGCGTCCATCTCAGCGTCCTCCTGAGCCTCCTTGTTGCTGTCGTCCAGGTGTTTCATGAGCACGGCCACCACCACGTTGATGAGCACGAACTGCGCGGTGAGCACAAAGCTGACAAAGTACAGCGGCGACACGAACTGCAGGCTGCTCAGGCAGCTGCGCTCGTCGTGGGTGCAGTCCCGCAGCGTGTCCTGGGAAAGGGAAGCGGTGAGGACGGCCTCACTTCACAGAGGCCAAGGAGAGAGGAGCCTGCCTCGGCCTCCATGAGGCCCCCAAGGACCGTGTGTACTCTCCTCTCCTGCTGTAGCCCCATCACCCCTACCAGGCCGGCCCCACCTCCCGGGACAACGGTCAGGCCACAGGAGAAGCACCCAGCTTCTGCAGAGGCCCTGGCCAGGCCCCAGGGAGGGCGAGCCCCATGGCCGGACTGTCTGGACCAGGGCCCTCCCTGTTTTTGCTTTCTGCCTTGGTCCCAGCTCAGCCCCCAACCCAGCAAAGCCAAGGAAGCCTCTACCACCCCCTCCTGCCACAAAGCTGAGGTGAGGGACCTGCCTCTCCCAGACTCCTCGGCTTCCCGCCCGGTTGTTGGGGGCTACTCGCATTATGGCGACACAAGGATGGGAGGCCCAATGGGCCACCGCCGCCCACCTCCACCCCAAGGGCCTCGAGTGGAGGCCACTCCACTATCCTCCTCAAGTCCCTGGCTTCCTTGCCCAGCCCAGGCTGTGGGCCAGGACTGGGAAGCCTCTGCTGGGTGGTCAGTGCAGCCTATGCCCCGGGGTCTGGCCCTGGGCCACGGTCCTGGCTCCTCTGGAATCTGAGCACTGATCCCAGGGCAGCACTGGGGGACCAAACGATGCTGGACAGAAAGCAAGTTCCGGCCTGGCTCCCCCTCACTATGCTGTGGGTAGGGGTGGTCCCAGGCAGGTCCCTCCATGTCTCTGTGTCCTGCACACCCTGAGGGCCCTGGGAGCTCTCACCAGCAAGCCCAGCACCCTCGCTTGTCTGGGAGCCCCCCTGATTTCTCCCTCCCCGGCCCAACTCCAAGTACCTTCATGATCCCGTTCCAGTTGTCGCCCGTGGAGACCTGGAAGAGCGTGAGGAAGGCCATGCCGAAGTTCTCGAAGGTGGCGTGCCGGCTCATGCCCTCACACGGGTTCTCGTCGTTGCAGACTGAAAGCGCGGAGGGGTCAGCCCTGCCCCCCAGCAGAGCCCCCTGCACGGCTTGCCTTGAGCTGTTGCCTCCCACCTCATCTTGGAATCCCTCAGAGATACGTGCCCAGCCCACAGATGGAGAAACTGAGGCCCAGGGAGGTGGCACACGAGCTGGGGCTCATGCTCGGGTGGGGCTGGCTTCTCCCCCTACCCCAGAATCCGTTTCTGAGGATGA
>NW_007252197.1:378284-378705 GCF_000164805.1 Carlito syrichta | reverse complement strand
TGAGGATGAGGTGAGGGGCAGGCCAGCCCCTCGGGAAACCCCAGCCTCTGGAGCGGACACTGTGCAGGGCTGAGCCCCGCAGGGCTGTGTGTCCCCTGCCTCCACCTGCGGCCTCTCTGCTTGCTGGGTTGGCACTGGCTGGGGACAGGCACTGGCACTGGGACTGGGGAGGTCAGGCTCCCTGGGAGACCCGGCAGCTGGGGGCTCCAAGTGAGGGTCCAGCCCACGGGTCTGGTGTGCGCACATGGACACGGCCGTCATCTCCAAGAGCACCCACCCACACCAAGAAGGGTTGCGGGCCACCCACCCACGACCCTGCCCTGATTCAAAGACCCTGCCGTGACAGGCTGGGGTCTCAGGCCTCCCCCCACCACGGCTGTCTTCCAGCCTGGCTGCGCCGCACCCGGGCCGCTCCCGACTC
>NW_007252197.1:364800-378095 GCF_000164805.1 Carlito syrichta | reverse complement strand
AGGCCTGGGGAGGGCGGGACGGGGGGCGCCGGGCCTGGGGAGGGTGGGCAAGGAACACCCAGCGCGGGGAGGGCGGAGGTGGCCTAGGGCCCGGGCAAAGGGCAGCCCAAGGGCTGGGGCTGCTGTGACATTTCCCCAGGCTGGGTGTCCGTGCCTGCTACCCTCCAGGACCGTGAGCGCAGGCTGGGTCAGGCACAGGGCTCGGAATAACAGTAACACAGTGGTGAAGCCTTTACCCTGAGCTGTCCTGTTTCAAGAGCTTCACATTCACAAGCTCCCTTACTTCTCACAGGAATCCATGAACTATCTCTTTTTTTTTTGAAGAGAGAGGATCTCACTCTGTTGTTCAGGTTGGAGTGCATAGGTGTGATCATGGTTTGCTACAGCCTTGAACTCCAGAACTCAAGTGATCCTCTCGCCTCAGCCTCCCCAGTAGCTGGGACTACAGACACAGGCCACCATGCCTGGTCTCAAACTTCTGACCTCAAGCAATCCTCCTGCCTCGTACTCCCAAAGTGCTGGAATTGCAGGTGGGATCCACCGAGCCCAGCCTATGAACTATCTTTTATTCCCATTCCTCAGACGAAGAAAGAAAAACTGAGAGGCGAAGCCCCTTGCCCAGAGTCACACAGCTAGTAACCAGTGGGACAGCAGTTCACATCCAGCAGGTTGGCCCCAGGGCCCATGCACACCATCTACGCTATACACCTCATGTGGTTAGTACGTTTCCACAGAGGAACAGATAGAAGAGGGAAGAGGGAGTCTCAGCACTCATGCCACCTCCTCCACGAAGCCCCCACGAAGCCTATCTGGACTCCTCCAGGCAGACCAGACTGCAATCTGACAGTACAAGTGTCATAGATGTGTCCCTGTCACTGTCCTGTGCCGGTCTGGGAAGTCCCCAAGAGCAGGAACACAGCTGGATGGAGTCAGATCTGCCTTCTCAGGTCAGCATGGGGTCTGGCCATAGGCAGCGTGAAGACAGGACTCATGCAGGCCTGTGGGCCCCAGAAGTCTCCTGCAAACCCAGCCACCTCTGTCTCCCAGCTCCTGCCGGAGAAAACATCCCAGATTCCAAACCTAGCTCAAATCTCTCCATCCACTGGAACTCGCCTTGAACTTGCGCTTTGGATAAGATGAGGCTCAGACACACTCTTGCCTCAGAAATGAAATATGTTTCAGAAGCCTCAGAAGGCCTGCATGAGTAGGACAGAGATGCTCTCATTAATTGCTGAAAAGCAAACCCCGTTAATCACAGACTCCTCGAGTTTTTTGCACCAGGGAGGGTTTCCTTGCCAGCCGTTCTGCACTGATGGTGTCTGACTAATTAAATGATGTTCTGTTCATTAATAAAACAAGCATTTATTGGGCACATACGAGGCAAGCTCTCAGGCCCTGACCACTGAGAAAGACCCGGCATGGTCGAGGCCCTCAAAGCTCCTCTTTCAGCCCTGCACAGCCCGGGTCTGGCAGTATTTCTGGTTTTTTCTTTATTTTTGGTTTTTTTATTTCCCCAACGGGGCTGCACTGTTCCTGGAGGTACCACAAGAGCCGGTCGCCGCGGGAGAGGACAGAGCAAGCTCCTACTCCATCTCCCTGCTCTAGAAATCCACTTGATACGTTGTCCTTGGATGGTAAAAGCATCAGACACAAAACTGGTAAGAACGATCCGACACTTGCTCTCAGCCAAAGGCCCAGAACTGTTGGCAGCATCTCAGCCAGGGCAGCCCTTCCTGTCCCGCCTGCCTCTCCCTCCAACCCATTCTCCTTTCAGCTTCTAAAAGGCAGCTCTGGTTGAGGCCATCCTTGGCCAGAACCTTCCTGGGACGTCCACTGCCTGCAGGATAAAGCCTGAGTTCACTGCCCTGGCGCGGAAGACCTGCCGTGACCTGGCCCCCAGACCCTCCTCCTGGACTGATCTTCCAACCCCAGACTCCAGCCCCACAAGAACGGACCCGTGAGTTGCCTTTGCTTATTCTGTTCCCTCTGTAGAGAAGACTCTCTGTCTTTGCCTGGTAGATGCCTCCTCCCCACCCCTCAAAGCCCAGTTCATGGGTCACCTCTCCTGAGAAGCCTTCCCTGATGCCTCCTCACTCGGCGTGGGGCAGAGCCTGATGGGAAGAGGCTGAAGTTTCATTTTCACAGCACTTTACATGGATCCGAGGAAATGGCAAGTGTCCGTGTGACAACATGGGCATCAGCTAATAGATTTAGAGGGGTAAGCACCACCTCACGGAAGAGACTTCACTGAAGAGACCATGCCACTTTCTCTTTGCAACTAGGCTGCTGGGAAGCTCATACCAAATGCAACATGGAACTTGACACGTGCTTGTCCTTTAAAAGTGCTGATGTAGTCTAACTACCATCACGTGTCCTCCACTGGAGGCTGGGAGGTCTTGAGCGTCTCCTGTGCCCTGTGCCAGCTCGTGTTGGTTTCTGGAGTCATGACAGGACACTCAGGGGCCAGAGCATGGGGGAGGGGTCAGGAGGCCAGGGGGGTGGGGCACACATTGCCAGCCCCATCCTTAGCCAACTCTCATATGGCACATCCTATGAGCCAGGCCCTCTCAGTGCTTGATAAGTTCTAACTAAGCCTCACCACAGCCCTCTGAAATAAGCACTTACGGCAGTGACGTTTCATCATCATCCTCATCTCACAGGTGAGGAAGCTGAGGCAGAAGTTAGATCACATGCCCAGGGTCCAGGTTTGACCCCAAGCAGGATGGCCCGAGTCTGGGCTCCAATCCCCTTCCTGTCTGCACAGCTTCCAGCCCAGCATTACCCCGTCTCCCACGTGACCAGTCCTCTGAAGGGATTTAACGTTAGGAAAAACCACCATCTCTTTGAATGAACGCCCTTCCTTTCTCCGAAATCCAGACCTGAAGAGACCACATCACTTTCTCTTTGCAACTAGGCTGCTGGGAAGCTCATACCAAACGCAGGAACAGAACTCACTGGCATCCTTAGCCCAGGTCCCTGAGAGAATTAGCTTTGCTTCTGCCTTCCCCGGGCGGTTACTCTTGTATCCTCATGTCTAGTGTGTTGTCTCTGTGCCTTGTATTCTAAGATGCCTAAAAGTCCTTAAGAGTCGATGAGTCACAATGAGTAAATGAATGCGCACGAGGCTCCGCACAGGTAGAGGCCGCCCTGAGTGGAGGCACAAGGAGAGCCTCCAGCGTCAGGACGGCGGGGAAGGGAGCGACTGGGACTGCAGAACTTCCAGGAAGTCGAAAAATGTACCCTCTCTGGCCCTGCCTCACCTCCCCTTCCACTGACCAGGAGGCATGGGGAGACTCCTCTCACATCTTGGGGGGCCCCCACCTCCGTCAGGTCTCAGGTTGCCCCTCCTGGAACACCATATCCGAACCCCTCCACCCACACTGCCCCTTCCTTCTGCCAAGCCGCCCTTGGAGGCCAGGCTCAAAGGTCCCCTTCCCTGGGCACCTTCCCTGACTTACCCAAGCACTGTCCAGAGCCCTCCTCTCTCTCTCTGCTGGAGGCCCCACATTGCCCTGAGGTATTGCTCTCCCCCCACATTCCTGGAGGCTCCCAAGGCCATCATGTGGGTCCTCAGTGCCCGCCAGGGCTAGAGACACAACAGGTGTTGGCGACCCCTTGGTGAAGCCAGAAGGACTCAAACTGCTTCCCCGGGAACGGCATTCTGCCCTGGCTTGGGGCAGGTCTGAGAAGGGAAAGCAGGGCCTGCACCCCCTAGGGCCCTGCCTGACACCAATGACACCCAGGAGGGGCTACCGGAAAGAGAGGCTCTTACCTGGGGCAAAGCTTGCACCACCGTGTCCAGCAGGGCCCTCATGCCCGTGGCCATTTTCAACAGCTTCAGCACTGCGGGGAGACCCAGGCCCAGCCCGTTCAGCCCCGGTTCGTGGGGAGGTCAGTGGGGACGTGCATGTGAATGTGTGTAAATTTGAAAGAGGAGAATAAGCAGAGACCACTCTCAGATGCCACTCAACAAGAACATGGATGTAGCTACAGGGTGGGGGGGGCTGTGTGCACAGAAGCACATAGACACAAGGTGTGGACGTCAGTGCAAAAAAGCGCACGAGAACAAACACACTCCCAAAGCGCATGCATGAGTGCACCATGAACCGTGGCAGGCACAGGCGACCAACGTGAGTGGCCATAGCTCTCCCGTCCCTGCTCGCTGAAGAGGACTCTGGTGCTCCTGCTGGGTTTCTGCAACCCCCTTCCCACCTGGAACCTGGGAGCACCCAGCAGGAAGTGTTTGACATGAGTGTAGGAACAATCCTGGGGGAGAGGGAGGTCTGGGAGAAGAACTGGCATTTTAAGAAGGGCCGAGGTTGGCACATCCCACTTTAGGGTTTGAGGGGAGCCAGCTGGGAACTGGAGGTGTATCACAGCATCCTTGCAGGGGATGGGGTTCCCTTAGCACGCTCTGAGACTGGACCCCACGGGTCCAGTGCTCCAAGCTAGCAGGCAGGTGCCCGTGTGGTGTGCAGCTGTCTGTGAGTGAGGCGGTGGGTATGATTGTGATGGGGAGGCCGTGTACACAGTGTGTACGTGTGTCAGCTGTGTGCTCCTCCCGACTCCTACTCACCCTGCTCAGATCGGAGCCTGCCGTGCCCACGCACCCCTGCCCTCTCTCCCCACCCCACCCCCTGCCTGTCCCTGCTCCCTGTCCCACTCATGCCCCTCACCCCGGGCGATGCGCAGAACCCGCATGATGCGGATGATGGTAGGGTTGATGGGCAGGGCCGCGTTGATCTCGATCTCCTCCAGCGTGATGCCCATGACCGACAGCAGCACGATGGCCAGGTCCAGCTGGTTCCACCTGCTCAGCAGGCATAGGGGCAGGAGTGGGAACCGAGAGGAGGAGCCCTCCGTTCAGACACACCTTAGCTGGGGGAGCCTCCCAGGTGCTCATCCTACTATCGTGGCCCACTGGGCTATGTGGCCACCCTCCCCAACAACCCCTCCAAATGCCACGGGGTCTAGCCCCCTCTCTGGCCCCCACAGTCATTGCTCCCTCAAGCAAGGGGCTAATGAGGCTAAGTAAATCTCTCCGGTCTCCTGCTGGGGAGGAAGAATGGGCTCTGACTTCTAGGTCTAAACCCTGAGCTAGCTGCTACCTCTGCATGGTTTAAGGTTAGTCCATCAACCTCTCTGAGCCCCACTTGTTCCCTCTAAAAAGGAAAATTAGCATGAGGCAGACCCTGTTCTGCCTGAGGGGTAGGGAGGACCCATCACAGATGAGCCAAGAAGAGCCTGGTAGAATGTCCTGCACCCACCAGATGAAACCATAATCACTTCCTGTTCAGGACTATAAGAAATACCTGGGGGCTACTGGCCAGTGATGCCCATATGCTCACTGGTTTCCCTCCTAAGACTGCTCCAGGCTTTCCCAGGGGTCAGGACTGCTACCCCATCCTGCAGTCCACACTATGCTGCCCTAGCCCAACCCAGCCACTCACCGGTCCTTGAAGAAGCGCCTCAGACCAAACGCCACCAGCTTCAGCACGGCCTCCAGCACAAAGACAGTGGTGAACATATAGTTGCAGTACTTGAGGGCTGTCTCCAGGGACTATAGGGGACAAGGAGAAGCATGATCCAGGCTCCATGACCTGGCCCCCAACCTTCTTCCAGTCAGAAAGTCTCCGCCTTTTAAGGAGAGAATTTAGTCCATTCATATTTACTGCAATGATTTATGCTGCTTTTATTCCTTCCATCTTACTTCATGTGTATTATTTATTGCACACTGTTGTTCCCCATTTCCTTTTTCTTATTTCTGCTGGTCTGGTCCAGTTGCTCCTCTTTGGAAGCAGTATGGGCTAGTGATGAAGAGTTCCTGAGCCAACTTGCCTAGATCTGAATCCTGACTTAGTATTTACTCCTTATTTACTTTGTGACTTTGGGTAAATCTTGATCTCAATAAGTTGTTGAGAAAATTAAATGATAAACAAAATGTGAGTTATTATTATTCTATTTTTTCCTGCTAATTGGGAAGCTCTAGAATTACTGTTCTATTCTGCCAGTGGCTGCCTTACCCTTCCCTGTATTCATAACATTCCTATCATTTGAAATAAACTAATTCCACATCTGGAGGCTCTGCTTCTCTCTTCTTCCCCTCCAACTCCATTGAGGGTGTTGGAATGTACTTGCCCCTCACACGCCCTGCCTGCAACTAGCTGGGAACCGGTTATCCTTTCATGCCCGGTGTGTGCCTGAAATAGCCCTGTCACCCGGAATGTCCTTCCCCCAGTTTCCATATGCCCAAGTATTAATGGTGCCTACGTGGCAGGCTTTGAATGCAAATCTAAGTTCCAGTTCTGCTCCACTACCTATGACTGAGTAACTTGGGCAGCATATGCAACCTCTCTGAGCCTCAATTTTCTCACTTGTAAAATCTAGACAAATGTCCACGCCTACCTTAGGGTTTCTGTGAGAATTAAAGAGTTCGCATGTGGAGTGGGCCTTGCAAAGTGGGCTCAAATGTTGCTTCCCTCATCCACCAGGCACAAGTGACCCTCCCCTCTGACCTTCCCCTTCCCAGCATCTATCCTATCAGGTCTTGAGCTTCCTGAGGGCAGGGCTGCCCTGCACCTCCTCCCCTGAAGTACCCAGCATAGGGCCCAGTGCAGAGGGGCTACTCAGGCCCTGCTGTCAGCTAACTCCTGCCCCACCCTTGCTCATGACCTCGGGCGGGGCTCACCGTGGGCTGATTGTAGTGCTCCAGGGACATGGTGACCACGTTGAGGCAGATGATGAAGGTGATAAAGATGTCCAGGTAGTGGCTGGTGCACATGGAGTGGATGAGCAGCCGGGTGGGACAATAGGTGGCATAGTAGGGCAGCCTCTGGGCCTCTGCAGGGGGCATGGGGGAGGGCGCAGACCGCAGGGGGTTGGAGCCATGGGGAGGAGGGACACAAAGGAAGCAGAGGTGGAGGGGAGGGAGGAAGCAAGGGGGAAGATGTCGGTGCACCCCAGGCCCTAGAATCCGCGTCGGGTCTCCTCCACCCAGCCAGGGCACCATGAGCGAAATGAGCGAGGCATGGGGGTGGGTGGCAAAGCGGGCGGGACACTGATTCTCCTTTGCCCTCCGCCTGGACTGAACCCCCTGGGCCCCACTCAAGTTGGCAGTGGCATCGCCCACTGGACTCTGGTGGACACTGATGGGCTCAGGTCACCTGGACAGGCAGACACGGGAGAAAAAGCTGGACCATGGGTACAGGAGTTGCATCCTTTGCTTCCTTCCAGCTCCAAAGGCCCAGGAGGCTGGGGCAGACCCAGGCCTCGGGCCAGCAGCAGCAGACAGAGGGCCTAGAGCCGGGTGGCCCCACGCCCCCGCAGGTGCCCAGTCCACTCACTCCGGCGCTTCTTCTCCAGGCGCCGCAGCCGCTTCTCCTCGCGCCGCCGGGCCTCCTCGGCCTCCTGGTGCTGCCGGCACTTGTGGAAGTTCTCCACGACGACGCCCACAAACATGTTGAGCACGAAAAAGCTGACGATGAGCAGGAAGGAGATGAAGTACAGCAGCATCCAGGGGTTGTGGTTGGTCACGGGCTGCAGGGGAGCCAGAGGGGGCTGAGGAGGCCGATCAGGCCCTGCAGGGCCACGGGCAGGCGCCCAACCTGGCTGAGCCTCCATAGAGTGGACAGAGTATGACAGAGCCTGCCTCCGAGGCGGCTGTGAAGTCTGAACGAGGCAGCAGGTAGGAAGTGCCCACCCAGAGCCTGGCACAGTGAGGTGCTAAGCACAGAGAACCCCTTTCCTTCCCTGCTCGGCTGCTGCTCCTGGACACACATCCGTCTTCTTCCTCTAATTCACCTTATCCATTCACTCACCTACACATGCATCCACGCATCCACCTATCCATTCACCCATCCACCGATCTCTTCCACCCATTCACTTATTCATCTACCCAAGTATCATCCATCCTTTCCCCCATCTACGTACTCATCCATGTGATTCATCCACTTGTTTATTCATTCATGCACCATCCTTCTATCTATCCTTCCCTCCCTCCTCGCCTGCCTTCCTCCCATCCACGTATTCATCCATCTGTTTATTCATCTGTTCATCCAGCCACTTGTCCATCCACCATTCATCCATCCATGCACCCACCCACTCACCCATCCACCCATCCATTCATTCATTCACCCAGAAACAAGAAAGCCAGCAGAGGGTAAAGCACAGCCCTGGAGAAGTCCAAATACACATGTACGCATGGAAGGGCAGGGGTGGGGGAACAGAACAGGCAAGGAAGTAGAGGAAGATGCCTCCAAGTGTTCTCATTCCCCTTGCACCGCACCCCCACCTCCCGCTCCAGAATCTTACCATAAGGCCAAGAGCCAGAGGCCCAGTACCCACAGCCCCGCCTCTTCCACTGAGTGGACCCTGCCCTGACCCAGAGAATCTCCTTGCTCTTCTTCCAGCGACGACCTCAGTCTGCACACAGCCAACTCTGGTTGGTGAGTGTCTTGTCTAAAGTCGCTGCCCAGCCCCAGAGGGAGCCCCTGCTCCCAGAGGGGTCTTGGGAGCCAAGGCTCAGCTTCCTCCCTGACCCCCTAGCCTGATCCACCTCCTTAAATCTCTCCCCACCCAGCAGCCTGCAGGAAGCTGCACTGACAAGCAGACCAGACAAGCAGGCGTGCCAATCTTGCTCTAAGCCCTTCACTGGCTCCCTGTGCCCTCAGAATAAACTCCTGCCCCTTACCACGGCACACACGGGGCCTTGCAGGCCATCCAGGCCCAGTGGCCTCCTCCCCACTCTTCCAGCCGCTCTCACTTTCCACTTCTGGTCCCCGACTCACAACGCCCTGACATGCCATTCTCTTGCCTCAGGTCTGTGTCTGCTGTCCCTCTGCCCGCTGGTTCAGCCCCTCTCCTCCTCCTGCACTCGTTCTCCAACCCCCAGTCTCTGCACTGCCCCCCTCACCAGGAGCAGCTCAGACATCTCTTTCGCAGAGCAGATTTGCAGAAGCAAATGGAATGATGCTTTATTCTGCCCAAGGAGTGCTCTGATGGTGAGGATCCAAGCCAGGACTTAAGGGTGGGCTCTGCTGACAGTGGGGAGACACTGGGGCTTTGGGTCTCACTGGTGCCCGTTTCAGACCACGGGGGCCCCAAGGACACTGTGTCCCTCCTCCCATCTGGGCCTGGCTTGGCCCAGCCACGCCCACCTGCTGGTCCACAGCAACAGCATCCAGTCCGTTGTACATGATGTTCACCCAGCCATCCTTGGATGCCAGGACAAAGAGGGACATCAGAGCCTGGGAGACATGGGGCGGGGAGAGAGCAGGGATGAGGTGGGTGGGTAGCTCAGGCCTCACCACCCCTCCTCAGCTTTCTACTTTTCTGCAGAGACGGGAGGGGGACACAGGCCTGGATGTTGCTCCCTGCCATGTGGCCTGAGGCAAGACATGCCTGTATCTGGACATACCCAACTGCCTGAGTGGGCCCTCAAGAAATGAGAGCAGTACTGAAGGGCGTAAGGAGTGGCGGGGAATGTAGAGAAGGTGGCCAAGGAACTTAGATTTCAGCAGAGCTACAACCCAGGTCCCACCTCTCAGCTCTCACCTGCCACACACCCAGTTGGGGCAAGCCTGGCAGGCCCCCAGGAGAGGAGACCAAGGGCAAGGTGGAAACTGGGCAGGGCTGTGAGTGATGGGAGAGGGAGTCCATCCTGGGCCAGGGGCTTGATATACTTTCATCTCTACCACAGCCTGCCTGGTGGGCTGTAACATTCCCATTTCACAGATGAAATGGAAAGCTGAGAAATGGGACACTTGAGCCTCAGAGAGGTCATACTCACAGTAGACAGCAGAACTGGGATTCACACCCAGGTCTGGTGGACTCTAAAATTCCAGTCAGGGTCCCCTAGGTGGGGGCCGGGGGCCCGGAACCAATGTTCACTGAAGCACCTACTGTGTGCCAGGCATTTTCTGGGCCCTCTGCACACAGGATCTGTAAGCCTCAGGCCCCCTGTGAGGTGGGTGCTGACCCTACCCATTTTGCAGAAGAGGAAACTGATGCTTGAAGAAGTCACAGCATCAGTCCTGGCAGTGTAGGACGGGAGTCAGATCTGTGATCCCAGGGCCATCCTGTCACCCTACCCTGCAGGGGAAGGGTGGGGGGTGGTGACAGCACTCACCTGGCCCAGGTTGTCAAAGTTGTATTTGTGATGGACCCAGCGGTAGTTGGCAGCCATGCAGTCGGAGCGATTGGTGATGTTGCGGGTGTCCATGCCCAGACAATGGTAGAACTTGCCCTTGAAGAGCTAGAGAAAGCAAGGCAAGGTTGGTGTTCCCAAGAGTGGAGGCACAAGTCAGAGAGGAATCCGCCTCTCAGTTGCAATTACCCAGCCTGCCTTGTGCTCAGTCAGTTGGGCCCCCATCTGTCTCTCTTCCTGAACAGGGAACTTGCCGTTAGCAAGGCCCACGGCTGCTCCAACAGGGCCACCTGAGTCCCCACATCAGCCAGCATGGGGTAGGGGGCGGGCTGGGATGTGGAGTGTCTCTGGCCCACCCCAGTCCCTGCCAGCCTGGGTGCCCTCACCTGCACTCCCAGAATGCCAAAGATGATGAAGAACGCACAGCAGATGAGGACGATGTTACCGATGGGCTTGAGGGAGGAGATGAGGGTCTCCACCACCAGCTTCAGGCCAGGTGCCCGGCTTATGACACTGCGGGCAGGGAGAGGCCAGGCACACTATGAGCCCGTGACCAGGCAGGGCGGCAGCTCCCACTCAGCCCAGAGCCACCAGGGCTGAGCCCTCAAGGGCACGAGTGCCTAGAGTCACCAGGGCTGGGCCCCAAGGGCATGACTCATGCCCTGAAGGGCGTAAGGAGTGGCGGGGAATGTAGAGAAGGTGGCCGGGGAACCTAGATTTCAGCAGAGCTGCAACCCAGGTCCCAGATCTAGAAATACAGCAAGGCACTCTGCCTCATCCTTCACAATACCTAGTCCCCTCGGGGCGCACACCACATCCTGGTCTAGGGACTGACTCCCAGAGATGCCAGGGCGCCACCCAAGGACAGAAAGTGGGTAGCAGTACTGGGGCCACCTTAGGCTCTGCCCTTCTAGAATGCCCCAGCCCCAGGGTCTGCAAGCTCCTCCCCTAGGACCAAAGCTGCCGTGTTTGGCTATTGAAGGACTGAGTGGGTCCCAGTGGCTTCCAAGCGAGATCCTCCAATTCGATGGGGAGGAGTCCGCTCACCGCAAGGGGCGCAGCGTTCGCAGGAGCCGCAAGACTCGGAGGACCCCCAGGATCTTGGCTCCCCCGGCCGAGGCCACGGACACCACGATGTCGATGATCGACACGAAGACCAGGAAGCCGTCCAGCACATTCCAGCTGCTGCGCAGGTACGCCTGCTCGCCGAAGTACAGGCCCAGCGAGACCACCTGGGGGTGGGGCCGAGGTCAGGCCAGCCGCGGGAGGAGGCCGGGGAAGGTGGGCGGGGCCAGCCAGAATCCGCGACACGGGGCGGGACGGGTGAGGTGGGGCTGGCCACAGCGAGGGGGCGGGGCGCGGTCAGCGCCCAAAGGGCCGCCCCTTAGGTTCTCCCAGCACACCTGCCAAACCCAATTCAAAGCTACCCGCTATGGGCAGCACCCCAGGCGGAATCTTTCCCCTGCGCCCCGCGCCTCCAGCAGGGACCTCCATGACACGGTCAGTTTGTCCTGCACTCGCCTTTCTGGCGGGGCTGTAACTCCTGGGAGCGGGGATGCGGCCCACCCCCTCTAGGTCCCTGGGCCGGCACCCCCTCTGGGTCCCGGGGTGGGCCTCGGGGCCATGTGTGCAATATCGCTGATTGGCAGGCAAGTGACAAGCTAAGGGAGGGGCTGGGCCAGGGCCAGGGTTCCCAGGGGAGGCGACGGTTCCAGGTGAAGCCGGGCGCTACCTTCAGTGTCATCTCGCCCACGAAGATGGCTGTGAAGATGTAGTTGGACACGGTGAGAAAGATGCGTTCCTGAAAGAGCCGGGCGAGGCTGTGGGCCCAAGGGCTCCCGACACTGCCCAGACCCTGGTCAGCCTCTGCTCGGCCAAGGGACATCCAGGAAGGGCTGCCAGCTCTCCCTACACACCCCCTCGGTGCTCGGGGTCTGGTCTCGCTGGGCCCTCCCTCCTCCCCGGGCCCCGTGTGCCGGCCATGGCAGGCCCAGGTGTCCTGTCCCTCTGCCTGGCCCCAGTCCTGCCCAAGGGCTGTAGCCACTCACGGTGCTGCCGGCCTCGATCTGTGGCCGCTCCAGGGCAATGGTGATGCAGCTGAGGAAGATGAAGGCCAGGACGACATAGTCGAAGAGCTTGTGGGCAATGACGGACTGACACAGGACCCGGAACCTGGGCAGGGGTGGGCGGGGGCCGCGGGAGTGTCAGTTTGCCTCCCACCCTGGCCAGGAGGAAGGCAGAGGGCCCGGCCAAGAGTGCAGACCAGGTCAGCTTAGAGGAAGTGACCACTCTCTTCTCCTCTGGCCACACAACAGACGCCCACTCTACATCTGCTCTGGGTGCCCACCTGGCATGGCCTTCTCTGACCTCACACCCATGAGATGAGGGGCGCCCAGCTTGCCCTGGCACTCAATACTTTTCAAACACTGGCCCAAATCCCCCACCCCTGTCAAGAGAACCGCATCGCCTGGTGCCCTCTGCTTCTGCCCTCAGGCTACTCCCTCCATTGGACCAGCCTCCTCCTCTTCACAGCCCCTGTTGCCCCTGCTAGAATGCTCTCTTCCTCCACAGCCTAGCCCACGGGCCTCCTCCCCCAGGAAGCCTTCTGTTGCCCTGCTCCAGATGTAAACCCTGCAGACCACCTGATCCAGTACAGGGATGGTCTAGACCAGAGATGCCCACAAACATCTGGACCCTTCCCCTCCCTCACCTGCAGACGTCTCTACCTGTAGGCCGGGGGAGGGTCTTCTGTGGTGTGGCAGAGCACTGCCAATGGCCCTGCCTGGCTTGGCAGAGATCTGTCCCTCCCAGACATGCCACCCCTACTCCAGCCCTCCCCCAAGCCTGGCCCCGCCCACCTGTTCTCGGGAGAGAAGAGGTAGACAGACCAGTCCTCGCGGACCTCGCACCAGTCAGGCTTGTAGACGTCCATCATCTTGCGGACGCGGAAGCACAGTGTCTGCAAGAGGGCGACGGAGCGGGCGAGGGTCAGCACTGCGCCGAGCTGCCCATCTCCGCCCACGCCGCCATGCAGCAAACTGGGGGCGCCGGTGACCTCTGAACCCTCGCCCCGCCCGGGGCAGGCAGAGGGCTCCTCTCCCAGGGGCGGGCCCGGCTTAGCTCCGGCCCCGCCCCGCCGCCTCCTGGCCCC
>NW_007252197.1:342197-363966 GCF_000164805.1 Carlito syrichta | reverse complement strand
CCCATGGCCCGTAGTAGGAGCTCCGGGAGCTGGACTGGGAGAAGCCCGCCTCCAGTCAGGCCACAGGGCCCGACGGTCACCTGCACCCCCGCGGGGGCTATAAGAAGACCACCTGCCTGGCCAGTGGGTGACCGAACAGGCCGGACCCCCAAAGGTCCTCTCCCTGCCCTGCCTCTCACTCCACCCACGGGTAGGGTCCCCCAGGATGTTACCTCCCCTCCTGCCCCCTCACTTCCCTTGAGATACAGCAAGTTAGGGCCATCTTCCCATTTCACAGGTAAGGCAACTAAGGCTCTGAGAAGGGCAGTACTTTGCTCGTGGTCACACGGCTTACGGCTTGGAGGTGGCTGAGGCCGGATTCCAGCTCCAGTCTGCCTGCCCCCAAATCCTAGCTCTTTACCCTGCACATTGTGGCCAAGTTGAAAACCCAGTTATCTGCACTAAGTGGCACCGTTCACTTATCCCTTATTGCCAGGCCCTGCTCTTGGCACCCAGGCATACAACAGACATGGTCCCTGCCTGGCTTCAGTTGGGCAGTCTGGCGCCCCAAGCCTGGGCACCACAGTCTGAGGCGGGACTGAGGCCACCTCTCTTCAGGGTCCCTTGACACATGGCCCAGCAGGAAGTGCCCGCCCAGGGCAGCCCATAAGGACTCACCAGGGAGCGCTGATCACAGCTCATCCTCCCCAGAGACATGACACTGCTCTTTCGGGAGCCCAGGGCCACCAGCACGGGGTCTGGCTGCAGTGAGAGGCGGGAGGCAGGGGCACAAGCCCCAGCGGGACCCAGATGCCCACCCAGTGGGAGACTGGGGTCCAGGTGCCCATTCGGGGTCATGGGGATTGGGCAGAGCTTGAGATCTAGAGGAGTGAGGTGGAGACAGGGAGGGGCAGAGGGAGGACAGAATGAGAGCAAAGGAAACTGTGAGACAAAGAAACAGACACGGACGGAGCAGAAAAGGAGAGCTTTTCTGAGACTTCCTCTGCCAGGAAGTCTTCCGCTTGCACCCCATCACACATGCCTCCCCTTTGCCCCGCCTGCAGGGCTCTCAGCCTTATTTAGGTGTTCAGGATCAACCTGGAGTTTCACCCAGCAAGGGCACCTGACTCCCATGCCCACTGCAGGAAACAAGGCAGGGACTGTCACCCCAGTTACCAAGAAGGACACTAGGCTTGGGTTGGGGGAAGCTTCTTCCGAGCTGCCCAGTGGTGCCAGACAGGGCCAGAACTCAGGCGTCCTAAGGCCCCAAGGCTCTAACCAAGAGGCCACAAAGTATGGAGAGATGCAGTGGGCATCACTACCCCTGTGGCTAGAATCCAGGAGGACCATGGATGGCCCATGGATGTCACTGTCCTCTTTTTGAGATTTGGCATTCTTTTGATTATGAACATAAACAACAAACCACAGTCCCTGGGCTTGAGGGAGGACCTCCGCCTACCTGGATCTCCCTAAGGCACAAGTGGGGCCTGTTTACCTCCACTGCTGTCCAGGCCCTCATGGAGCTTGTCAAACTCCTCCATGTTGGATGAGCTTTGGTCCTCGTCTGAGTAGGAGCGATTGGCATCACCCTGGGAAAGCATTCCCCAATCAGAACACAGGTCACCTCAGCCCGCCCTCCCTTCCTCCTGAATTCTTCAAAGGATGTTGCCACTCCATTTTACAGACAGGGGAACTGAGGCTCAGAAAAGGGAAGTGAGATGCTAACAAGGACCTAGACCACAAGCCCGCATCAGCCCGACTGCCTGTATCCCCAAAGCCTTGGAGAATGGAGGAAGCAGGAGCCAGAATCCCAGACTGCGGGCTTTACATCCTGAGGAAAAGGCAGGGATCTCAGATGCAGCCTCCATCTGCACACTTCCTATGATGGGAAGCTCACCATCTCATTGGCAACCCCCTCCTTTAGGGACAGGTTGCCTGCTACAGGTTTGAATTGCAGCCCTCTCCCATCCGGGCCCCCCTCCCCTGCCCATCTCTTGCAGACCCTGTGGGCCACTTCCTCTGCCAGGGCCACAGTTACCTCTGCCTGGAAGCCCTCTACCAGGATGGCCACCAGCAGGTTGAAGAGCACGTAGTTGCCGAAAGTCATGAGGGCCACAAAGTAGAGGGAGGCCCAGGGGGAGGTGGAAGCCATGCCATTGTAGAGGACGACATTCCAGTCCTCCTGGGTGAGGATCTGATGGGGAGACACAGTCAGCCCTGTGATGACCCCAGCCCGGGCCTAGGCTCTGGCCACCTCTATGTGTGGGGAGGGGTGGGGGCCGTCAACCCCTACCCCTCCCCGACCCGCTGCCCAAGGTCACTTCCCCTGACACCCGCGTGTCACGGCTGTCCCTCACCTGGAACACCGTGACGATGGCCCACAGCAGGGAGTCGAAGTTCTTCCGGTCGGGGACCGTGTCTCCCGTGTCCGTGCGGAGGCTGAATTTGCAGCCAAAGATGTGCATCCCAAGGATGCTGGGGAAGGACGGAGGCAGCTCAAAGGACTCGCGCACCAAATGCTCCACCCGCCCACCGTGTTTCATTCTCAGGACAAGCCAGCAAAATGCACGGAGCCGGGAGCAGCATTGGTTCCATCTTACAGAGGTGAATACGGAGGCTCAAGGGGCCGTGCTTGCCCAGAGCCACAGGGGGTGGAGGGGTGGTGTCAGGATCCACACCCGGGTCCTGGTGGCTTTGTCGGGAGAGGCTCCACCAGCCACGTTCCCGGGCACTCACCGCATCCCTGGCGGGCCCCAAGGTGGGCTCCTCAGGGGTTGGGGCTCACCTGAAGATGAAGATGAAGAGCATGAGCAGCATGCAGAAGGTGGCCACGTTGTCCATGGTCTTCATGAGCACCACGAGCTGGCGCCGCAACGCCGGCATGAAGCGCACCAGCTTCAGCACCCGCAGCAGCCGGAAGGTCCGCAGCACCGACAGGCCGCCATCCGCCTGCCCCACGATCTCCCAGATGCTGCAGCCCCAGGGGGCAGGCAGGTGGGGGGACACAGGCAGGAAGGACCAGCGGGAAGCCGGGAGGGGAGGAGGACAGAGACACAGAGAGCTTCCATTACTTCATTCATTCATTCATTCAGCAAATCTGCTGGACACTGTCCCATGCCACCAACTAAATCAGGGGCTCTTAACCTGGAGTCCATGGACATCCCCCAAAGACGTCTGACTAGAATCCGAGAGGTCCTTGAGTATCACTGTCCTCTGTTTTTGAGATTTCTCCTTTCTTTTGATTATGAATGTGAACAACAAACCACAGATATTAGCTGTATCTGAGACTTTGTGGGCCATCAAAATAACGGATGTCTTCGTGTCACGTGACAGTTGGTGCAGCAACTTCCAAACATTACTCATGCTCGTCCCTTCTTCAGGATGGTGGTCACAGACCTGCTGCTAGATCTTGCTACTTTTTTGTTATCACTTTAGATTTGGGGACAGATTGTCCCCAGGTATACTGTGTGATGGTGAGGTTTGGGCTTCCAGTGTACCAAAACAGCGAGCACTGTACCCAGCAGGTTGTTTGCCAGCCCTTCCCCTCCCCTTTTAGGAGTCCCCAGTGCCCATTATTTCCATCGTTATGTCTGTGTGCACCTACTGTTCAGCTCCCACTTACAAGGGAGAACATGCAGTATTTGGTTTTCTATTTCTGCGTTATTTCCCTTAGGATAATAGCCTCACACTCCATCCACGTTGCTGCAAAAGATGTGTAGATCCTGCCACTGAATGCATTAAATAGCATATATTGTTAAACCGTGGTTTTTGATATGTGGATCATTGTTCTGGTGTAATTGGTTTCCTCTGTCATCTCCTATGCTGTATGGACGGCCCGGGGGCCGAGCATGACGCTCCCTCCTCAGCCCCTGCCGCCGGGCGGGTGGTGGCTGGGTACCTGATGATGACAATGATGCTGTCGAAAATGTTGTAGGGGTTGCGCAGGTAGTCGAAGAGCCCAAAGGCAGCCAGCTTCAGGACCATCTCCAGGGCAAACATGCTGGTGAAGACCACGTTGCAGATCTCCAGGACATTGGTCAGCTCCTCGGGCTGTGGGGCGTTGGGGGGATCGGGAGCCCGGTCAGGCCAAGAGGTAGCCAGAGGTCCCCTTCCGGACACCCACCCTGGCTGCGTGACCCTAGCAGATTGGTGTCCTTGTTGGAGTTCAGTCTCCCCATTGCCCCAGGCACGACGGCCTTGATGGTGGGGCTCAGGGGCAGAGTGGGAGCCTACCAGGCTGATCTTCCACACATTTCAAAATGATGCTGAGGGAGGTGCCCATTTTACAAATGAGGAAGCAGGTTCAGAGGCCAGCCTGATGTCACACAGCTAGACGTGGAGCAGGACGGGAAAGCAGGGGCTTGCCCACGACCCTAACCCATGTGGTGAGCACTTCACACGTACCAGGAACTATTCTATGCACCATACAGACATCGCTATGCTTAGTCCCTCACAAGAGCCTGTCTGTAGGTAGGCGGGAAGGCAGGTTCAGAGAGGCCAGTCCCTCAGCTCTGAATTAGCAAGCTCAGAGCTAGCAAGTTGGTGGGGCTAGGATTCGAACCCAGGCAGCCTGGTTCTGAGGCTCTCGCCTTTCACCCCTGCCTGTGCAGACCTCTCTCTCCCCTTCCCAGCAACAGCCATCACAGGATCATGGTGGCTAGAGACGCCAGGCCCCGTGAGAAGAGGATAGGGACTATGTAGCCACTGCATGCCAGGCACAGCCCTGTGCTCTTAGCCCACCAGACTGCTCTCAGAGGACACTGAGACCCAGGGAGGTTAAGGAACTCACCCAAAGTCGCAAGTTGGTCAGAGGGGGATGGGCTCCCCCACCCCGCAGCAGCTCCAGAGACTCCCTCTGCCCCCAGGGCTGTTTACCTCGTGGTTTTTAGTAGCAGGTGACGCCCTGCAGATGGCACCATCCTAGGAACCCCAGTGTACGGAACAGGCCACACTATAGGCCACGACTGGAGGTGGCAGGGGTGGGAGGGGTCTGGACTTGGCTTGGACTGTGTGACCTGGGCCAGTCACTTCCCCGTCCTCTGAGACTTAGTTTCCTTATCCATAAGACCAGGGGTCGGGTGAAGGATCTCATTCATTCCAGGCCTCTCTCTCTATTTTCTTATCCTTTTCTTTTCAATAGTCTCTGTTGCCCAGGCTGGAGGTCAGTGGCATGATCACAGCTCACCACAGCCTCACCCTCCTGGGCTCAAGCAATCATTCCACCTCAGTCACCCGAGTAGCTGGGACTACAAGGGTGTGCCCCTATGTCTAAATTTTTTTTTTTTTTTTGTATAGACAAGGTCTCACTATGTTGCCCAGACTGGTCTTGAGCTCCTAGGTTCAAGCAATCTTCCTACCTTGGCTTCCCAAAGTGCTGGAATTACAGGCATGAGCCACAGCGCCCAGCTGGAGCCTCTCTTCTAAGGGTCACATAGGGCTCCAGCCCCCTCTCTCCTCCTTTAAGTATCTGGCATGTACTCACTGTGGCACCAGGCCATTCCTGCCTGAACCATGGAGAAGGGAAGGGCCATGTTCAACTCCAACCATGTGCCCCCAGCAGAGTTCAACATCTAATGCAAGTTAGCGTCTGTTTTACAGATGAGGAAACTGAAGCTGGGGAAGCTGAGAAGTGAAATGACTTTCTCAGAGCCACCCAGCAAGGACATGGCAAGCAGGACACTGAAGCAAGTCATACTCCAAACTGCTCTCCCATCACCCCACACAGAGGCCCACTCGAACTCATTCATTCATTCATTCATTCATTCATTCATGGGCTCCACAGATCTGAGTGTCCTCAGTGTGCTGGGCTCATGCTACCAGGGTGGGCAGTGGTGAATGGGTCACGGCATTGTCCCTGCCCTGGAGAAGAAGCTCATGCTCTGGTGGCAAAGCCAACAAACCAGGTTAACCAACCAAGGTGAGTGCTACTACCAGGAAACTGCCAGGGAGATCAGAAGGACTCCTGGAGGCTGGATGTCTCCGACACCTACGTGCCAAGAAAAAGCCGGTGACGGGGACAGAAGTGACAGATGAGTGGGCAGAGGGCCCAGACAGAGCACTGGCTAGGGGTAGGAGAGCTGAGGATGCTCACCCTAAGCCCAGCCCCTCGACGGAGTGGCAGGTGCCCCAGGGACCCAACTTTGATTCCATATGGGTTAAAAGGAGAAGAAAAAAATCCCCACTGCCAGCTTCCCTCCTGGTGCCTGGAAAACCTAATAAAACTGTCAGTTCCTCTCAAGCCCAGATAAAAGGAGAAGCCCCGTTTCCACACGTAATTACATTTGACTCACAAAGTGGATCCTGAGATGGGCCCCTCAGTAAGGAGGGTCTGGGGCCCAGCACCCCTTGCTGAGCCAGGGCCCAGTTGCTGCTCAGAGCCACCGGTTTCCCAGCCCGCCATGCGCTGTCCACAGAGATGAAAGGCGTGGGCGTGGGCGTGCCAGGCCATGATGGACATGGGCTGGCTCCAGCCCCACGTGCCACGCACGCGCTTCCGCCAGGATGCGCAGAGCCGCCGCTTGCAAAAGGTCACTGCGCGCCTCCCTCCTCCCCCGCCACAGCTGCCTCTCCGTTCAGAGCACCTGTTCATCTTTTCTAATGGACCATCCATCACTCCTGCAAGCATTTTTCTGGGAGAGAGACAGGATAGAGAGAGACACACAGAGGAGTACAGACACAGAGAGAGAGGGCCCAGGGAGGGAGGGTGTGTGGAAAGGGAGGGGGCAAGGATGGGCAGACAGACAAATGCAGATGGGGGAGCCAGAGGCAGAGGCAGGGTGGCAGAGGCAGAGACGTGGAGAGGAAGACCCAGGGCAGGCATGAAGAAGGACCCGGGTGATGACACAGAGACACTGTGGGCAACAGAGAGAAGCCAGAGAGAGAGACACATACAAGAAGACAGACAGACAGTCGGGCAATGGACAAGCTGCTGGAGATGGTGAAGGGCAAAAACAAACCACGTTAAGCCAGAGGCAGGAGGAGGCGGGCAGCATGTCCCTGTCTGATGCCAGGCTTGGGAGGCCCCAGGCTTCCCAGAGGGGCTTGGGAGGCACCAGGCTTCCCAGCCTTCGGTTGTCTGTGCAGGGGTAGACAAGAGTGGGCAGAGGGTGGCAGGCCAGCCCAGCACCATCTCCACAACAGTCGTGGCAGCGAGTGTTGGTTAAGCCCCTCCTGTGGGCCAGGTGTGCTGAGCCCACTCCATGCATCCTGCCCTCTAAACCTCAACCAACCCCATGTTATCCCCATTTCACAGAGGGGGGGCCTGAGGCTCAGACAGGAGTGACTGCCCGGGGTCATGGCCGTGCCATGGTGAAGGCAGATCTCGAACCCAGGTCTCCTCCCTCCCCATCACCACTCACTCCCCATAGCCCAGGTGCCTTCACCCGCCCCACTTTTCTGACAAGGCTCCAGTTCAGCGGAGACATGTCATTTGCTTACAAACCTTCCGTGGCTCCCCACTGCCCTAAGGATAAAGCCGGCCTCCAGGTCCTCATGGCTGAGCAGCCCTCCTGGCCTCCTGGGCTGTCTGCCCTGCCTCCTGTGCACATTCTTCTCGAGGGCCCAGAGTCCTCTGGGGGATGGGGTTGTCTATGCTGCTGGCCCCTATACCTGTCCCCATCTCACTGATGAACTCCTAGTCATCCTTGAGGATCTATCTCCAGTGCCACCACCTACAGGAAGTCTTCTTTGACTGCAGCCCATGTTGACGCCTCTCTCCCTTGGACTAGAATGTCAGCCACTAAGCCATCCCATCCTTTTCCCAGAGCCACCCCACACCTGGGTCAGCAGAGACTTGACACTTCAGGGGTTGCTGAAGAAAGAATAAAACCTGCTTTGGACCAGTCCCTGCTTTGGAGGTCTTTGAATGCAGCCCCCCGGGAGCTGGCAGTGGCGCCGTCCCAGCCTAGGGTCAGCCCTACTCCAAGAGGCCCTCTGCCCCTCCCCTGCTGCCCATGCAGTCCAGCCCTGGTTTTTTTTGTTCTCCAACTTAGTGACCATCCTTCAATTCCAGGACAAGGTGAGGCTGCAGGGAGGCCCTGCCCAGCTCGGGA
The DNA here is from genome assembly GCF_000164805.1 of Carlito syrichta. Taxonomy (NCBI): domain Eukaryota; kingdom Metazoa; phylum Chordata; class Mammalia; order Primates; family Tarsiidae; genus Carlito; species Carlito syrichta. The sequence goes on along the minus strand of NW_007252197.1, from coordinate 355,936 downwards.
GGCATCATGGGCCTGGACGGGTGTGTGTGGGGAGAGGAGGAAGCCAAGACAGGCACTGCTTCCCGTCCCATGACCTGTGTGACCCCACCTCCAATCCAACTGTCCCCAGCTGACCTCAGCATCTGAGAGCCCATCTCTACCACTGCTCTCACCCTGGGCAAGCCAAGCCACCTCGCTGAGCCTCAGTTTCCCTATCTGCCCTAGGGGATAAGCCACTCCCCACCTGTTCCCAAGGCTACTGGAGAATCACACAAGGAAGAGCTGTGATATGAAGAACCTGCCTCCCTGGAGAGGCCCGGATGCCCCGTCTCCCCCACCTGTCTGTCACCAAGCCTCAACCACGGGGCCACTCTCCTCCCTAGACTATCCAGGGGGTGGGGACTTGAGCACCACCTCACTGCTTTGTGAGACACATGCAGGCCCCTGCCTGGCTGAGCCCTCCCTCACCCATCCCCTCCTTCTAGGCCAGTCTCTACAAGAAACAGGACCCACCGCCCTGAGGAACCTGGACGAGTGAGCCATTCTCTGGTGATGCCTGTGACTTTGGCAGCACTAGCCACCCTAAAGGCCACAACACCTCCAATCTTCCCTCCCAGCCGAGGACCCTGTGCCCAGAGATGGGTGACCCACCACACTGTGCAGACACCACGCCCTTGCCTCCTGCTCCCTTCAGTGGCACACAGAACTCCCTGCCAGCTGGGATGGGGTGCACGGTGTAGCGGGGTCCCCATGCCACCTCCCCCCGGGCCGTTGCCACCCCTGCAGGAGGGGGTGCTGCGTGAGTTCACCCACCTTCTCTTCCTCCTCTCCCTGCACCCCTCTCAGCAGCCCTGGGCCCCCTCTCTCTGCGGGCACCACCTCAGACAGGGCTGCTCAGAATAAACATGGGGGCGGATTGTCTCCCGCAGAGCCATGTCTGGGAGCCAAGGGAGTGGAGCAAAAATACCACCGGGCCCACAGGCAGGCCCTGCTCAGAGCCCAGCCGCACAATGGCTGCCACTAGAGCTGCTTTAAAAAGAACGTTCTAGAAATTCTGCCTCCCCTCATTTTTTCTTTAATTTTGGGGGGCTCCAGACAGCCGAGTGGTAAACTCACCCAGAGGTGGTGGCATAAGGCTCAAACAAAAACCTCCTAAGTGATGCCTAATTAATGAGCACCTACCATGCGCCAGGCTTCTTAATAGCAGGAGTGAACCCTCCCACCAGTCTGAGGTCTATGTGCCCAGTTACAGATGGGGACACCAGCTGAGGGAGGCCAAGCGACTCACCCAGGACCACCCTGATGGCCAACAGCAGGACCAGGGTTGGAACCCAAACTTTGAGTGAATGACTTTGACTCCCTGAGCAGTGGCCTTCCGAATATGCAGTAGTGAGTCGGCTCTGAGCGTGGCTGGACTCATTGACATCATACAGCGCAGGTCCTAGCACTTAGTAGGTGCTCAGTATATGGTAGCCCATCCCTGTGAGGGAAGAGTCTGCAGTTAGGGCACCTGCTTTGTAGATGAGGAAACCGAGGTGGGTCCCTGTGACCGGGCTAGCGATGTTCTCTCTCTCTCTCTCTCTCTCTCTCTCTCTCTCTCTCTCTCTCTCTCTATCTCTATCTCTATCTCTATCTCTCGGCCTGGTGGGGGCCACTGCATGGGCTGACTTCAGCACCTCATGAGGCCTGCTGTACCAGAGAAAAGAGGCTCCCCCAGATTCGAAGTGAGAAAGCTTGCTCTGGCCAGATGTGGCAGAAAGAGTGAGTGGGAGAGGCCAGGCAGGGAGACCCGAGGAGGCTGGACCCAGAGGATAGAGCTACCCAGGCCATAGTGTCGCCTTGGATGGGGATGGGTGAGAAGACAGCGACTAGTAGAATGCTGGCAAAACAACCTCTGGAAAACAGCCCTGATGTGTAGTTTGCCATTGTCCATGGCGTAAACACTCTGGCCATGGTCAATCACAAGGTGCCAACTGTTTCATCACCAGCTTGCTAGGATACTGTCCATTGCAAGTAGGCTCTAGCAAGTCCCTGGCGAGGCCAGTGCCCAGGCTCTGGTGGAGCAGGGCTGTGGCCGGTCCTACGGTCCTGCCCTGCTTAGAGACCGGAGCCAGCAGCCCAGCAGCCCTTGCGCCCTGTGGGGCCTTCCTTGGAATGCTGGTGCAGCCCGGTCTCCACCCAACGGGCACGGGTCAGGCATAGACCAGAAGCTGAACTCCAGGCAAGGTAGCCTGGGGGGTCTGGGCTGTATGTCTTACCAGCTTTCTCCTGCAGAAAGCCATCCTCCAAGCCCTCCCCAGAGACCTTTTTAATTAAGCCAGAAAGGCTGGCAAACCAGCAGCTCCAAACAGTGTCACAGCAGCCCCAGGGGCCGCATTTAAGTAAATTGAATGGAGCCTGTGCTTGGTGAGCTAATGAAGAGGGAAATGAGAGTGCAGCCCCCACAGGGCGCAGCGGGCTGGGTGCAGGGCCTGTGCAGAAAGGGGGCAGAAGGGAAGCCAAGGGCATGTAGGGCCGAAGCCCTCCCAGCAGGCCAGGCCTGCTGCAGGGAGAGGTGAGTTCAAATCTGTCTCAGTTGGCCACGGGACCTTGGACCAGGGACCTTCCTTCCCGGGCCTTGGGGCTGCCAGCTGCCAGAGAGGGTGCCTTCACAGGACTAGGATGTGGGTTCAGGGAGCCACCCTACCTAGGGGCTGGTGGATGGCAGGAGTCAAGATTGGACCTGCCATCCAGGTAGGGCCTATGGACTGGAGGCACCTGTGCAAGCCCCCATGGTCCCTCTCTCCTGTGTCCCCACAGTGCCTTCCTCTCCTCTCACCACATCCTCCCCAAGCTCTTACCACCTCCTGGAAGCTGCCCCCGTCCCCATCCCTCCTGGGCACCGCTGACAGCCCAGGGCCCTGGGCACAACGTTCAACTCAACCCACATTCCCTTGTACCCCATGATCCAAGACCACAGGAGGGAGGTGGGGAGAGCCCACATGATAGGGCCACCCTCACACTCAGTCCCATGGGGCTGTGGGGGGTGGGGGTGTTGGAGTGGTCAAGATGAGGACAGAAGGATGCCCTGGCCTGGTGAAGGCATGCCATGGCAGAAGGGGGAAGCCTTGAATGTCCATGGAAAGGTCTAAATTTTGTGCCGAGGACAATGGGAAGTGACAAATATTCAGGGGCAGAGGAGAACACAACGAGACTGGTCCTCTGGAGAGATCTCTCCATTTGTTTGGGAAAATGGACAGAGGGGCTCAGGTGTGCACCTATAGTCCCAGCCACAGGGGAGGCGGAAGCAAGAGAATCACCTGGAACCAGGAGGTGGAGGCTGCAGTGAACCAGGATGATGCCACTGCACTCCAGCCTGAGTGACAAACTGAAATCGCATATTTAAAAAAAATTACGGGCTGGCTCAGTTGCTCAGCCTGTAATCCCAGCACTTTGGCAGGCCGAGGCAAGTGGATTGCCTGAGTCTGGGGGTTCGAAACCAGCCCAGGCAACCTGGTGAGACCTTGTCTCTACAGTAAAATAAAAAATAGCCAGGCACAGTAGTGCGTGTCTGTAGTTCTGGCTACTCCGAAGGCTGAGGCGGAAGGATCACTGGAGCCCAGAAGGTCAACGCTGGGGTGGCCGTGAGCATGCATGCCACTGTACTCCAGCCTGGACAAAGGAGTGAGACTCCAACTCAAAAAGAAAAAGAAAAAAACAAAAAAAGAGCCCAGGTGGAGGAGTGAAGAATAGAAATTAGATTTGACAGGGACTGGCAGGGTATAGACCCCGGGTGCCTTGGTGTCTAGCTGAGCAACTTAGGAGGAAAGGAGCCCCCGAGTGGTCCAGCCCTACTGAGCATCACTCGTTCACTTATCCATTCACAACAGACTCTGAGGCCCTCCCACTTCTGCGCTTGGCCTGGGGCTGGGCACTAAGGTCACCTGGATGACTTGCCCCCAGCCCCAGTCAGGGGGCCGGGAGGGACAGAGGATGCCCCGGCCTGGGCAGGGCCCACCCCCACAAAGGCACTGGCCTGCTCGTGGTGCTCGATGCCCATGCTGACGGTGTTGACCAGGATGGCCATCATGATGCCCCGGTTGAAGTACTTGCTATCCACGATGCCACGCAGCTTGGCTCGCGTCTCCCGCCACACGTCCCCGCACAGCCAGATGGCCCCATCTGTCTGCTCCTCCTCGTCCTCCTTCCCCAGCTCTGAGGAGGCCCCATCCTCGCTGCTCCTGGCCCCATCCCCGTCTGCCTCATCCTCACCGCCACCGGAGCCGCTGGAGCCCGAGCCCTCCTGGCCTGAGTCGGTGCTGCCCAGGCCCGAGGGCCGCCGGCCTGCCTCGTGCTGGCAGCGGGGGCAGCTGGTGGGGTCGGAGGCCAGCGTGGCGGAGATGGGCTGCACCAGGGTGTGGGGCGTTGGGTCCAGGGGGCTGTGTCGCGGGCACAGCTCTACAAAGCAAACAGAGGGTAGGGTCAGTGCTCATACCAGGCCAACCCAGCCCTGGGACACAGCCCCACGTGTGCTCAGCTCCACGGCCCACAAGGCCAGCCAGGAGGGGCTGGAGGCCCAGGGGCCTGGGGAAGTGGCTTCACCTCTCCGGGCTTTGTCTGCCCCCTCTGTAGAAGGGGGACAGGAGCGCCCACCTCGCAGGCTGTGAGAGAATTCTCTCCACTGATGAGTCCAGCGCCATGCCTGGTGCACATGGCTATATTAACTGTCTCCGACTCCTGGCCAAGGCCCAGGGTCAATCACAGAACAGACCATCCTGGAGCTCCTGTCATGGAGTTTGGGGACTGGGTATGATTCTGCAAGAGCAAGGCTGGTGGTGGGGGCAGACATGGACACCCCTCAGAGGAGACCAAGGTGCCCACGGAGTTCCTCCTTCTCCCGCGAGTGCGTAGGCTTGTCTCCCAGGGAAGGGTGCCCTGGGCACTGACTCTCTAGCCCCCGGGATGTCCCTCCACACTATGAGTCAGGGCCAGCTGAGGGCTGAGGGAGCAGGCTAGAAGGCCAACAGGGAGCGGGGTCTTTCATCCTCTTTGTGCCCCAGGAATCACTGGAGAAGCCTGGGCTGGCCTTGGGCTCAAGTTCTGTGATCTGTGAGTCATTTCAGAGAGGTCTCTGTCTGCCTGGTCTAATTTCTTCTTTACATTTTTCTATATTTTCCTAGAATAAACATATTTTTGCTTGTGTAGACAGAAAAAGTAGCATTAAAGGGAGAGAACCAGCACACAACACCTCCCGTGCCCTTCCACACCTGCCTCCAAATACCCTCGGGGCCAGACCCCAGCTTGCTTGCTCTGGGCCAGCAGCCCAGGGCCCAGTCCCACCTCACCCGGGAAGACAGGTCAAAGCCCTTCCAAGCCTGGCCTCACTGCTTCCATCTGGACACAGGGCTGCACCTGACCCGAGTGCCCCAGCAAGAGGGAAGGAAGGGAGCATGGAGGCCCAGGGGTAGGAGGCAAGAGTTCCCAGAAGGAGGTGCTGGGCGGCCACAGGAATTCCCTCGGAGTAAGCACCCTTCCCCCACGCCCTCCGAAACACAGGAGCCAGCCTTGCCCAGGCCCCAGCTCCTGCCTCCTAGTGCTGGGCCAGCCCACGAGCCACCTGGGGCTTCCTCCAAGACCACGCCTGGATGGCTGGCACCCGAGGATGGGTGGGCGACCGTTCTGAGGATGAATTCTCCTGCTTGCCTCCCAAGACTGACTCCCAGAACATGAGTGCTGGAAGAACAGGGCTTTCCAGAGCCGGGCCTGCAGGGGGCCTGCGGCTGCTCAAGGTCACAGGCACATCGCAGGCTTTGTGGCTGCTCCTGGGCACAGTCCCAGTGCCTGCTGACTTTCTTCTCAGTACCAAGGGGAAGCAGAAGGGCTGGTGCGGGGGGCAGGGCACCGCCACCTGTGGCCCTGGGCTGCCTTCCCCTGGGGAGTGGTTCAATTCCAGCTAGAGGCAGCATGGCACTGGCAGCTCTGGCATTCCATGATGCCGTGCCACCTTAAGTGACTCCCTTCATCACCCTGGAACTCAGTTTTCCCATCTGAAAAGTAGGGGTGATATCACTCAATCTGCTCCTTCTCAGAGCTATTTTCTAAATGATGAAGTAACGGACAGAGAAGCACTTTACAAGCCTAAAAAACTAACTCGCAGAAAAAACCCTCTACGGCAGAGGAGAAGAGCCAGCCCCAAGGCCAGAGCACAGGGCTGGAGGACCAACACACCGCACCTTGCAAGGCAGCCCACGGGCCCTTGTGCCTGGTGCCCGGTGTTGCTGCCTGGGCATGCTGGGATGCAGGAGCCCAGAATGGGGAGTGACACGGCCACAGTGGGGGGAGAAATGTTAGTTTTATAATTATTCCTCTCTCTCCAGAATGGATCCCAGGGACGGATCCCTTGTCTGTGTGCACATGGAGATCAAAAGGAATTCCTCCAGGGCAAAGGTAGGTCCCCAACCCCAGGCCTGGCCCAGTGCAGGTGATAGGGAGGGGGGGAGCAGAGACCAGAGCTCCTGGGCCGGCAGGGGAACCATCTGGATGTGAAATGAGACCTGGGAGGTGCCACTGCTCTGCACACAATGCCCCTCTGAGTCCCCACCTGGATGCAGGGTCACTTACTATAGTGCCTGGGCTCCTTGATGTGGGGCCCGGGCTTGGCAGGGGTCCCCGGGCCTGGGGCCTGACGCCGGCTCTGCAGGGCCTGGTAGAGGCCCAGGGCACGGCGCTTGGCCTTGCGCAGGATGTGGCAGACGTACTGGAAGATCTCCTCGTAGCAGTCGCCAGGCTCGGCGTAGCTGGCCACCGTGCTGGAGGACAGGTAGCGCTGCCGCTGCTCTAGCATCAGCCGGTGCTCCCGCTGCTTGGTCTCCGAGAACTGGGTCGCTATGACAACGAGGCACAGGTTGATCATGAAGAAGGAGCCCACCTGTGACCAACGGGAGGAGAGGACAGGGACAGGGACGGGGACAGTAGGGTGGGAGAGGCAGAGACGGGGGGACCAGCAGAGAGACACAGGGAGAGGAAGACAGAGAGAGATGGAGAGATGGAAAATGAGACGGAGAGACAGAGATGGAGACAGACGGATACAGAGGCAGAAATGAAGTGAGGAGGAGGTGCAGGGACAGACCAGAGACACAACACAGAGGACAGAGCAGGGAGGCAGACAGCAAGAGAAAGTCGGGTACAGAGACAATGACAGAGAGACACGAGAGAGAGGGAGACAGGCTCAGAGAGGACAGACAGGGCGGGTGTAGAGACGCGCCAGTGGGGAGGTAAGGAGATGGGGGAGAGGGGAACAGGGGGTGGGGGGCCCAGAGAGACAGAGGCACAGACACAGATAGGGACAGGAAAAGATCGCTGAGGCCTCACTCCAGGAGACAGCGGTGGCCCAGGTGGGCCCCAGGCCTGATGGGCCTGCTTCCAAGCCCGGCTCGCCTCACACCCCCAAGCCTGGCACGGCCGCCATCCCACCTAGGACATCAGCACAAGGCCGGGAAGCCACGGCCCCTCTTGGGCCACCTGAGCTCTGGCCCAGTCCTGCCCTCACTCTGAGGCTGGACCTCCTGACAAGAAGAAAGAAGCTTCCCTTGGGGCTTACTCGAGCTTTATTTGTGCTTAGAGGGGATGGTGGGAAGAGGCTGCCCCAGTCAGCACTAAGGGTCCTGCCCCTCAGGCCCCCAGAGGGACGTGCCCAGGTGCAGGCCTCCTCTCTGCCTTCCAGCTCTCCAGGCACAGACCTCTCCCCTGGCATCTGTTGAGTCTCTGAGTAAGCTCAGCCGCCCACCAGCCAGAGGGAAAGAGCTTTTCATCCTCCGCAAGCTGCCCACCAGCAGGTTCCTACAGGCCGCAGCACCATGGCTGCTTTGTCCTTCCCCCTTTCCCGTCAGCACGGCTAGGGTGGGGGTGCCAGCCCAGAGGACTCTGGGAAAATCCCCGCCTCTGAGGTAAGAAGATGCCCCCCATCCCCGTCTCAGTCACCATGTCCACAAGCACTTCCTGGGGAGCTGCCCCGCACCAGGCCTATCTGAGGCTCGAGGACACAGGGTCGGTTTGAGCCCTGCCCTCTGGGGGCTCCCACCTCCTACCCAGCCCTGCCTCTGCAGCTGCAGCCCTGAGCAACCCAGGCAGGCCTGCCATCCACCTCACTTTCCCATCTGTGAAGTGGGGGCTTCAGCCAGATGAGCCCAGGACTTTCCTAATCAGAAGGAGCACTGGGGCCTGTAACCATCTGTGTGCCCAGGCCAGGCCATCACCTGTCTGGGGCTCAGGGCCTCACTTAAGGAGCAGCAGGTGACCCTGCACAGCCTGGACTGTGAGGTTGACATAGCAGCATAGTTGTGCAGACTTTGCTCCCTAGACTTTTTCCAGCTCCCAGCATGCTCAGCCTCCCGTCAGCCAACCCCCGCCCCCAGTCCTGCCACAGGGCCACCAGAGCCAACACAGCAGCAATAGTAGCAGCGGACACAAGGATGGAGCACTTCCTGTATGCCCGGTGTGGGTGGGCAATGGGCTGCCTCATCCAACCCTCCAAGAGCTCAGGAGCTAGGTGCTGTCACTGTTCCCCATTTCTCCACAAGCTTGGGCATGTCACGCTCTGAGATAGCAAACCCAGAGCCCCATCCTAAACCCCATCAGCAGTAGGGAGGGACTGGGAGCACCCTAGTCCCTCCCCAGAGGTGTGTGGATTGCCTGGTGCAGTATTCTGACCCGCTTCTGGGTCTCTGCGAGCCACACCCTGCCAAGACTCTTCCCCTGCTGACTGACCCCCCTGAGCCATCACCTGCTCCAGAAAGCCTCCCACTTCCCTGTCCCTCCTCTGGGCTCCCTCAGTCCCTTGGACCTCCTTCTATCATGGCGCCCAAGATGCTGTCTTAGATACTGCTGTCTGCTATCAGCTCATCTCCCCCACGAGACTGAGCTCCTTGAGGGCTGGGGCCAGGTCTGACTCACTGCACTGTTAGCTCAGGGCCTGGTCAGTGTGGGCTTCCCGACTGTTCTGGTGCATGAATAAACAAGGGAATGGATGGCAGTGCTGAATGAAGCCTGCTGAAGTAGCCTGTCCTCTCCTTTTACCTGGGGTGTCTCCTGATGAGTCCAAGGCCCCAACCTCCTCAGCAAAGCACTGAGGCTTAGCCAGCAGCAGGCGTGTCTTGGATCACCTGTCAGCCTGTTCTGGCCCCCCAGGTCAAGGCCTTGCCAGCCCAGGGTGGAGTACTGCCGCCAGAGAACTAGGCATGCCCTCTCCCACGGAAGCTAGAGAGCCCGGCCCGGCAGCAGCAGGGAGTCAGCGACTCTCCCAGGAGTGAATCACCTTGACATTTTGGGAACTGTGCTGTGGCTGAAGCTGCAGCCAGGCATGACGAGACAGATGAGCTAGCCCAGGGGAGACTGTGCAGGGGTGTGGGCAAGAGGGACTGGCCCAGAGGGGGCAACCCAGTCTGCTTCCACCTCCAGGTCACTCCACTAGGAAGAGCTGCCCGGGCAATGGCAGCCCTTCTGAGAATTTCAGGGAGCCCTGCCAGGTCACCACCAGGGCTGCTCCAGAAGCAGCCTTGGGCTTCAATCTCTGGGCCTCCCATCTTCCCTCCCAGGGAAGCTGGGATAAACCAGACCCCTGCAGAACTTCCCTGCTGAGGCTGCACCTCTGGCTCAGGTCATAAAAAGAATGTATTCCCAGAGATGTGAGATACAGAAACATGAGCAGGAGCAACGGGGTGGACTTAACTGCCCAGACAAGAGAAATGACGGCAATCGAAGGTGATGGATGCTTCTGGCAGCCACCCCTGACGAGCCCCTTCAATCACCCACTGGTCGCTGCGCTGAAAAATTGCCCTCCTGCTCCTCCCTCCCATGGGCTCTCCTGCCTCTGAGGGGCTCCCCGGGGATCCCCAAAGACCCTCCCCCTTCTGGGGTCCCTCAGGGGTCTTGAGCTCGCCCGAGGGCCCCGCCCCACTGTACTTACTATGATGAGCAGGATGAAATAGATGAAGTTGTAGAAGGAGTGAGCGTCCATCACGTAGTACATGATCTCCACCCAGCCTTCCAGGGTGATCACCTGCGGTCAGCCAAGGAGAGAGCCTGAGACCAGCGTGCCCTCGGGAAGGGCAGGCAGCCCGGGCAGCACCCAGCCAGAGGCCCTGCTGCGTGCCAGGACGTCACACACATTGCCTCGAGTGCTTCTGGTAGGACTAGGCAAGGCAGCTGTCCTCAACCACATTACACAAGTGGGGAAGCAGGTTCAGAAAGGGACAGTACCGGCCCCAAATCACAAAGCCAGGAAGGAGTGGAGCTGGGACCTGAGCCCTGCTCCAGGGTCCTCCCCCTTTCCAGTGTCCCACAGCAGCAGGAAGACTGGAAGGCAGGACAGCCCGCCTGGCTCTGGCTGACTAGTTGAGCCAAACCCCCTCTCTAAGCACCAGACACTTCTTCCTCTAACCACAGGGCCCACCAGGCAGGGCTGGGATACAGCTCAGCTGGGCCTGAGAATGTGGACTGTGATGAGGCTGGTGTGACTCTGTCACCCCCCCACCACAGCTGACTCCTTCCCACAGTGGGGGACGGGCAGCCTTGGGAGAGGCAAATGCCGAGTCCTTGTCTGTTTCTGGCAAATGCATGGGGCAGGAACCCCTGAGCAACCTGCCCTCCCTCTCAGACAGAGGGTCCCAAAACACAGCTGCTGTGATCACCTCACACCCCCACTCTGAATTCAGGACCCTGCCACCCCCAGAGCAAAGTGTGCAGGACACCTGGAGCCCAGTCTGTAAGGTGCACCCTCCTCTCCCTCAAGGGCTTCTCAGCTCCTCGTCTGCCTCCTGAGGACTGGAAGCAACCTTCACTGAAGGCTCCCTGCACATGAGGCTGACCACTCTGTCGTGCCATCTGGTCATCCTTCTCAGCCACCCAAGGTGAGAGGGCTGTTCTACTGACTCCCATTTTAAAGACGAGAAAACTGAGGCACAGGGAGGTCAAGCAAAGTCCACAGCCCTAGTTCCCCACACAGCCCCCACCCCGTCTTCCACAGAGTGCAGGCCATGGGTTCACGGCAGCAGGGGGGTCGTGAAACGCAGGAAGCGTTTTGCACACCATGAAGTTAGCAATGCTTCGTGAACGTATGTGCACTGGATCACAAGGTGAGACGCATTTCCTACTGACTCCAGACAAACTGAACTCCCTGGTGCTCCCTGCACCCAGGTCTTTGCTCAAGCTGCCACCCCCACCGGGGATGTCCTCCCTCTCCAGGCCCCTTGTCTTGGACAGCTAGCCCCTCCAACAGAGCTGAGATCCTTCCTCCTCTCCTCTCTGTGAATGACCTCCTGACCTCCCTCCTGGCTGGAACCCATCTGCCCTCAGGCAACCTGGCAGTCAGCAAAGAGTACAGGTTTTAGAGTCACCCAGAGCTGGATTAAATGCCCGATTTTGCCATTAATAGTCACACAATCTGTAGCCATTCAGCTTGCTTCTTCTGTTTGAACTTCAGATTCTCTGTCTGTAAAATGGGTATGAGAATGCCCACTGTGTAGCAAGCTGGGCAGATTTCGATGAGATGAGGTGGCAGACTCCTAACACAGAACCCTGCCTGCCCGGCAGAGTTGCCCACCCAGCCCCCGAGATCAGGGTCCACCCAGGCTGGGGCCGGTGCCGGACCTGAGTGGCCTCACCTGGAAGATGACGATCCAGGCGTAACCGATGTTGTCAAAGTTGATGGCGCCCTTGTGGGGGTTGGCGCTGCCCGTGCGGCACACATTGTAGTAGCGGTTCCAGTTGACACAGAGGCCGCTGGCGTTGAGGTCCTGGCGCCCTGCCCCGAAGTCATAGACGTCATCCTTGGACAAGCAGCACTCACGGCCCTGCTCCTTGAGTGGGGGGATCTCATGGCAGCCCATGATGCCATTGTCCCCCGACAGGGAGCAGATGAAGGGCATCTCATCATCCTCCTCCGGCTGGTAGTAGGGGGGCAGGGCCACATCCCCTTGACTGTCCACAGGTGAGGTGGGTAAAACAGAAGAAGGGAAGGGGTCACCGCCAGGAGGACTAGGAAGGGAGAGGCCACGCTGTGTGGCAGGATGCCCCCACAGGCCCTGTCACTGCCTCCGGCCATGGCTCATGCGGTCCCCTTGCTACCGGCCCACTGTGGCCCACTTCCAGGGTCCCCCTCCTCTGGAGAGCTTCCCCAGGATCAAGCAGGGCCACACCGCGCCTTGCACACGCCTCCACTGTGGCTCCTGGGGTGGACGCACCCACCTCCCCTGAGAGGCAGGACATCACGGCATGCCCAACCCCCACACTGCTTGGTCAGCACAGACAGAGCAACTGCTCCATAAACAAGAGCTGCATTTCACTGATCCAGCAGATGAGGTGAGATGTTCTGTCTGCTCCACCCCTTCTCATCTGTGTGACCCTGCACTGGTCACTTCCACTGTCTGGACTTTGATCTCCTCATCTATAAAATAGAGATGACAATCCCTGCTCTGCCATTCTGTAGGGTTAATCTGTACTTCATTACAATTACTGTGATCCCAATCAAAATACCAACATGTTTATATCTGTGGAACCTCAGGCAATTCACTCGCCTCAGCCACCTAAAGTGCTGAGATTACAGGCTGAGCCACCAAGTCTGGCCTAACCCTGCCATTTGGTTCTAAGATGATCTGGCTGGGAAAACAGTCAAGACAAGTTTTTAAAAGAAGAAAGATGAGTGGAAATCAGCCCTATAAGGGAGCAAAATACTCTACCATTACAATTCTTAATCTAGTGTAGTGTAGTGTAGTATTGTAACAGGAACAGAAATATTAGTAGAACATCACAGAGTACAAGACAAACCCAGATACAGAGAAGAACTTAGTACATTACAGAGATGGCTTTTCAAACCTACAGAGAAAGGAAGAACTAGCCAATAAATGGAGTTAGGGCAATTACTATCTCTTGGAAAATAATAGATCCCTAACTCACACCATAACAAAAATAACCTTCTTGAAGGTTGGGATCCCAAAGTGCATATATAAATGTTCTCATTATTAATTTATTTCTACATACATATATATGTGTGTGTACACACACACACACACACACAGGGTGCTAAAAAAAGTATACATATTTCAAGAAAGGAAAAAACTGTTTCAAAACAGTAATACTCAATATATACCGATAGCAAAAGATGAATACAAGCCATGTTTGACTTCTGCAATTATAAGAGGTGCTCAAAGTGGATACCATCAGCATCCAATAACTTCTGATTATGGAGATCTAAAAGTAACACATAGCTAACATCTCTTAAAATGTGTATACATTTTTTAGCACCCCCTGTGTGTCTGTGTGTGTGTGTGTGTGTGTGTGTCTATTAAAGTCAGGGTCTTGCTCTGTCTCTCAGGCTGGCGTGCAATGACATGATCATGGCTCAATGCAGCCTCCAACTCCTAGGCTCAAGTGATCCTCTCACCTCAGCCTCCTGAGTAACTGGGACTACAGGTATACCCCACCATGCCCAGCTAAGTGTTCTATTTTTTTAGAGATGGGAGTCACACTATGTTGCCCAGGTTGGTCTTGAACCTGGTGGGGGGATTGTCTGAGCTCACGGGTTCGAGACCCGGCCGGGTAACTTGGCGAGAATTCATCTCTACAATAAATCAAAAAAATTAGTCGGGCGTGGTAGCACTCGCCTGTAGTTCCATTTACTTGGAAGGCTGAGGTGGAAGGATCGCCGGAGCCCAGCAGGTCGAGGCTGTGGTGGCCGAGAGCGGCCATTGCACTCCAGTCTGAGCGACAGAGTGAGACTCCAACTC
>NW_007252197.1:323187-342177 GCF_000164805.1 Carlito syrichta | reverse complement strand
AAAAAAAAAAAAAAAAAAAAGAAAAGAAAAGAAAATAATAATATTTGTGTATACTAGGTTAAGTAAAATATATTATAAAACTAAAAATAATAACCTTCTGGTGGATTAAAAAGTATAGATGCAATAAGCATAACCACAAAAATATTACCCAAAAAATTGACTATTTTTGTTAACTCAGGATAGGATAGGTAAGACCTTCCTGGATAAGATTTAAAATCCAAATTTTATAAAGGAAAAGGTTAACAAGATTGTCTACATACAAGGTAAAATTTCTATGAGACAAAAAGTAACTTAGAAAGTAAAAATACAAACTGGAATAAAGTAGAAGATAGGCAAACTTTCTGTAAAGGATTGAATAGTAAATATTTTTCTTTGCAGAACACATGTGCTCTGTCCCAGTTACTCAACCCTGTCTTTTTTTTTTTTTTGAGTCGGAGTCTCACTCTGTCGCCCAGACTGGAGTGTAGTGACATGCTCCCGGCCACTGCAGCCTCAACCTGTTGGGCTCTGGCGATCCTTCCACCTCAGCCTTCCGAGTAGCTGGAACTACAGACACGTGCTACCACGCCTGGCTAATTTTTGATTTAATGTAGAGACGAGGTCTTGCCAAGTTTCCTGTGCTCATCTTGAACCTGCGGGTTCAGGCAATTCACTCGCCTCAGCCTCCCAAAGTGCTGAGATCACAGGCTAAGCCACCAAGTCTGGCCTAACTCTGCCATTTTAATGTGAAAACACTCATAGGAATAGGTAAACAAGTGAGTATGGTTGTGTTCCAATAAAACTTTATTTGCAAAAATAAGCCATTTCCTGGTACGAAGTATTTGCAATATACAAAGTATTTGCAATATACAAGGAGATAAAAGGTAAGTATGTAAAACATATGAAAAGTTCCCATAGTGCAGTAAGAAAAATAAAAATAGCTCACTAGAGGAAAAGAAAACGAAAAATAAGAACAGAAAATTCACAGAAGAAATAAGAATGGCCAGTATATAGAAAAAAAAATGCTCGCCTCATGAATGCAAACAAAAATAACAGTGATTACATCAAAACAAAATTTAAAAATAACAATGAGATCATTTTACACCCACCCAAATGGCAAATACTTCAGTGTTGATAAAACGCACTGCAGGGAAGGATGAGGGTAAGCAGACACATACACTGTGGGAAGAGTCTAAATTGGTACCACCTGGCACATCTATCAGCAATCACAATGTACACATCCTACCCAAATACGTGTGATTACCTAATTCTCATAAAGGCACCACTGCAATTCAGTGGAGAAAGGATGGACTTCTCAATCAAAGGTGATGGAACCACTGACCATTCTTTCAAAATAAAATAAATCTTGACCCCAACCACCCACCATACACAAAATTATTTGAGACGGAATATAGACCTAAATGTGAAAGATTTAAAAAGAAAGCTTCTAAAAGAAAGTACCAGAAGATATTTTCATGACCTTGGGTTTGGGAAACGATTTCTTCAACTGGGCACCAAAAGCAGTGTTAAAAAATGATGGACAAACTGGCTTCATTACAACTATGAGTTTCTGTCCTTCGAAAGAGAGTGAAAAAGTAATTCTTTTTCATTTCTTTGAATATTCCATTGAGCAACTGTCCTACTATTTGTTTATCCATTCTACTGAGTATTTGGGTGTTTTGCCTCTTATGACTCATAAATATCCTTGTACATGTCTTTGGGTGGCTATAAGCCATCCTTTCTTTTGGGCAAATGCCCAGGAGTGCTGCTGTGAGACAGAGGTAGGACTTGACCCTGAAGGCCAGGCTGGAGCTCCTGCTTTTAAGTCCTACACATACTGCAGTGGTGAGGGTGCCTCTGTCAGGAACGTTCTCTCCACTCCCCATCTCCCCATCCCTCCCCCAATCCCTGCTCCCCACCTCCCTCCCACTCCCCACCTGGAGTGTAGTGGCATGCTCCCCACCTGGAGACATTTTTCTTGGCCTTCAGGTTCAGCTCAAGGTCACATCCTCTGAGATGGAGAAGCCCTCTCCTCTCCAGTCCCCACCCAGGCTGGTCTCATACCTCCTCTGCACCACCAGACCCGACTTCCCCACAGTCCAGAGCAACCTAAGCCCTAACTGTCCACACACCTGGATCCCCTGCTGGATGGCGAACTGAGGGCGGAGGCCAAGAGGTAGGGGCCTCACAGCCCAGGGCCCAGCACAGGTCCTAGCTCCTGAAGTGGTTGTGTTTGTGCCATGACACAGTGCTGGCAGAAGGCTGGATGCTTGGTGGAGCCTTGCTGTGTGGCCCTGAGCAAGTCCCTTCCAAAGCTCTCTGGAACTCAGTCCCAGTCTGCACAGTGACGGACTGGGCTGAGGCGCTCTGAGGCCGCACTTGCAACCGGCAGTGTTACCTCCAAAGAAGAGCCCTTCTCTGCCATGCCTACCAAGCTCTGGGCCCTCCATCCCACAGAGCCTAGCTTGCCAGGGGCTGGAGGTGTTTTGAGAGGCCTTTGGACAACAGGCTTGGCCAGGGAGAGCAGGCAAAGGGGACACTGTGGAATTCACACATGCCTGTGCCCTTTGCCCCTGCCCAGGACCCTGTCTGGCTCCCAGGTCCACACCTTGAATCTCCTTAAATCCCAGCTCTCTGACCCCAGAAGAGATCCTGCTGGCCCTTTGTGAGCCCTGGGTACCAACTTCTCTGCTTCCTGCCCTGGACGGGTCTTTTGAGTTAAGGTCTAAACCTACCTCCCTTTATGATTATTGCAGGCCTGGGATGACCTGGGCCTCGCTCCCCACCCAGACCTGAACTTTCCTGACCTCCTTCTCCAGGCAATGCAAGCCATCCCCCAGCCCAGTGGGGTGTGCACATTAATACCACCTGTCCCAGGAAATGAAACCCCGAGCCACCGAGGGGAGGGATACAGGTCACCCAACATCTCTCCCTCAGGGGTGTCCTGCTCATGTGACACATCCCAGGGCAGGGGTGGGGTGGACTGGATAGCGATCCTCTCTCTGACACTCTAGCCCAAGCATATCCAGGGCATCCGCCCGCCACCTGCCACCACAGCTGAGACAGAGTGGAGCTCCCTCATAAGGGGAGGGCCGCAGGGAAGGAGACACCTAGGAAGCTGGGTGCAAAATCTCCAATTTGCCCAGCCTGCAACTGTGGTCCTCGTCTCAGCCTGCCTCTGGGTGGAAATGCACTCACTTATTCGCTCATTCCTTCATTCCTCCAAGAACTAGCTGGGGAGCGACTGTGCCCAACCCCGTTCTAGGCTCTGGGGAAAGAGTCATGGCCCAGATGGCCCTGCCGTTGTGGAGAACTTACATTTGAGTGGCCTCGGAAGACCAAGAGACACCCAGCAACTGAGCAAATAAACTGACAAGTGCGGTTAATTCAGAAACAGGCGAGCCAAGAAGAAAACCCAGCTGGATTGTGCAATAGTGTGTTTGGGCTGGGATAGCGAGAGAGGGGTGAGGGAGGGGTGAGGGAGGGCTTCCAGGAGGTGATGGGTGGGCTGAGCCTGGATGATGAGGATAAAAAAGAGTAAGCCACATGGGACAGAGGAGTGGGTTATGTCTTGGACCCTGAATCCCCAAGGCTGAGAGCTCATGCCTGCTTTTTTTTTTTTTTTTCTTTAAAACAGGGTCTTAGCCGGGCTTGGTGGCTCAGCCTGTAATCCTGCGCTTTGGGAGACTGAGGTGAGTGGACTCCCTGAGCCCGCGGGTTCGAGACCTGCCTGGGCAACTTGGCGAGACCTCATCTCTACAATAAATCAAAATATTAGCCGGGCGTGGTAGCGCGCACCTATAGTTCCAGCTACTTGGAAGGCTGAGATGGAAGGATCTCCGGAGCCCAGCAGGTCAAGGCTGTGGTGGCTGGGAGCGGCCACTGCACTCCAGTCTGGGTGACAGAGTGAAACCAACTCAAAAATAAATAAATAAATAAAATAAAAAAGGTCTTGCTCTATTGCCCAGGCTACAGTACAGTGCTGCAATCACAGCTCACTGTAACCATGAACTCCTGGGCTCAAGCACTCCTCCCACCTCAGTCTCCCAAGCAGCTGGGACTACAGACACTTGCCACCATGCCTGCCTAATTGTTTTTATTTTTTGTGGAGACAGGGTCTCACTATGTTGCCCAGGCTGGTCTCAAACTCAACTTGAAGCGATCCTCCCACTTCATTTTCCCAAAGCGTTGGGATTAGAGGTATGAGCCACTGCACCTGGCCTGCTCTGTCTTTGAAGGCCAGATCAGGAGAAGCAGCTACCTCTCCCTCACCCTCACTGCCCCAGGCCCCACCCAAGACCCACCTCTTCTGAGTGGGTGACACAGTGTAGACTTCTCTCCTCCATACTCTTACCCACAAAGGTGCCCCTTCTCTGTCCACCGAGGTACCTTCATCCCATGATGGCACTCAGCAGAGGCCTTTGGGATCTGCTCCCAGCCGAGCACCCCCAAGGGCAGGAAGCCCCTCTTCTGATGCACCTGCAACACTGAGAACAGGTGCAACGAAGGGGACCCACGGGGTGGATCTGCCTCCCCAGGCCTGCATGAACGCACATCAGTACCAACAGCTCATGTAGGCACATGGGTGTGTGTGGACGCCTCACCACAAGGGAGGAAGGGAACGGGCGTCACAGTCTTCAGAAAACCAAGCCCAACACCTCCAAGAGCCACAGCTCGATTGTGTTTGAAAAGCTGCCACAGCAGCTCCCTGAGCATGTGGGTCCCCCTGCCTGGAAGCTGACCTTTTCTGATGACTCAGACTCCAAGAAGTGGCTGTGCTGCTGCACGCTGCGTGCCAAGCTCTGTCCCTGCTTTTCAGGTTTTCTGTCTTCTCCCCCACCCTCCACCCGGCATGGCATCTGCTTGGGTCCTAACTGTCCGTGCCCCTCCGCCCCGGCCTCCCTGGACCGGCCGCTTCTGCCCTGCATTCCCCGTCCCCAGTAGCCGGGTGAGTTGCAGCTGTGCACCCGGCGACAAGCCCCAGCACTCACATGGTGAAGTTCTCCTCCAGAAAACAGCGGTTGCGCAGCAGGCCCGCCCAGAGCTGCACGCCTATGATGCCAAAGATGAAGAAGACGAAGAAGCAGAGCAGGAGGACGTTCCCCAGCATGGGCAGCGTGTCCAGCAGAAGATTCACCAGGATCCGCATACCTGGAAGAGTGAAGGGGCGGGGGCTGTCAGGCAGGCAGCAGAGGCCCCAGAGAGGAACACAGAGAGAGCATCACAGAAGACTGGGGACACTCAGCGGGGGCTCCTTGCTGCTCCCAGTCGCTTGGCCACCAGATGCTCTGTCTCCTTCATCTCTGCTCCTCCACCCAGAAAGAAATGGCTCTGGGCCCCGCCTGACACCAGATTGTGAATGAACAAGCAGGCGTTTGTGGAGTCGTTTTTTTTTTTTTTTGGAGTCAGAGTCTCACTCTGTCCCGGCTCATTTTTAAAACGTATTTATTGTAGAAATGAGGTCTCGCCAAGTTGCCCAGGCTGGTCTCGAACCCCTGGGCTCAGGCAATCCTTTTACCTCTGCCTCCCAAAGTGCTGGGATTACGGGTGTGACCACCGCACCTGGGCTTGCGGAGCACCTTTTCTGTGCCAAGTGCTCTTCTGGGGACCTGCACAAATATCACCTCCTCCAGTCTTCATGACGACTCTGTGAGGTTGGTGATATTATCCCTGCTTTATAGAGGAGGCAACTGGAGGGTCAGGGAACTGAAGCTACTTGCCCAAGGTCACACAGCTAGGAAGTGGCAGGGTCTGGACGTCAGTGTCCTGACGCCACATCTAGCCCTCTTTCCACAACCCCCTTGTCCCCAGAGGCCTGGGATCAAGGCAAGGCTCATCTCAGTATGCCCAGTACCTGCACAGAGTGGACACAGTAGGTGCCCAATGAATGTGTCCTGAGTGGCCTTCATCTCTGGGGTAATCACGGGTTGCCCTTGACCCTGTCAATACACGCCCAGCCCCACTGCATGATGGGACCAGGCAGAGCCCCAGAGCCACCTTCAGAAGAAACACTGGAGAGAAGGACCACACAAGTGTCTGTGGCCCCAAAGAAGGTCAAGAGCTGGTGGGTCACCCTTGAGAGCACCCCCTCAAGATACTGGGGGGCCCACACTGCCCAGCTTATACCTCTCTCAATGTGCACCTGTGCCTGGCAATACCAAATTATTTGAAGTTCCCTAAACCTACCATGGGACGCCACACCTCTGGATTTTTATCCTTGCTGTTCCCTCTTCCTGGAACACCTTGTGCCTTTCTTGTGCCTAGCAAGCCCCTATTCAGCCACCACAGCCCTGTTAAAAGCTCTTTCTCTCTGTGATGCCTTCCATACTCTTTTTCATCCCATTGCAGGTAGAGTGAATCCCTCTCTCTTCCACTCTGAGCAATCTCAGCACCTCTGACCTAGCCTTGGCTGCCCAGTACAGTTGTGCAGGTTATATACTCACATCTAGTTTTCTTCTAGCCTTAGTGTCTAGTTGTCTGCTTACCCTTCTGCCTCTTCCACTGGACTATAATGTCCTGGGGACAGGACACGTGTCTAAGTCACCTCAGTGTTCCCAGAACCCAGCAGGTCCTGGCCCAGAAGACAGACTCGGCTAACATTTGTTGAATGACTAATGATGAATGAATGATGTAATAAGTCATGGGGAGGGAACGGAAGACTGGAAAGAGGAAGATAAGAGGCTGATGATAAGTGGAACAGCAGCCCTATCCAGATTGTTACTTATTCCAGGGGTGATGCTGAGGTGGTTATTAATGAGGGTACTTATTTGGAATTTGCATCAAAACTCTGTGTGGAGTAATTTCCAATCAATAATTAATGCCCACCCTGTCCTCCCTCCCCACAAAACTAGGTCAGCCTCCTCTCAGGAAAGACAGTGGGGGCTCCCTGGCAGGCTGCATCACCCCACGGAGAGCAGACCCGGGGGAGGGCTCCGTGCCCCACCTCCCCAGCCCCAAACAGGGAGCAAGGGGTGTGTGGAGGGAAGCGGAGACAGCGGGCACCCTGTCATCCATCCACACGGATCCACTGACTGATGGAGGTCCATTGCGGGCCTGACTGGTGCTCCATCATTCATTCATTCATTCACTTATGAAACACATACTGAATGCCTGCTGCATACTAGGCATGGAACTGGGCACACAGGGATCCAAGGACAAACAAGACCTGTTTTTTGCCCCCTCAGAGCTCACAGCCTAGCAGCAAGGAGACAGGGGACCACAGTGTCCAGCAACAGGACCGTGCCTGGGGAGTGGGGACAGCTCTGGACACACTGGCTGGACGCTGCAGGAGGCAAGGAGCCTGCCGCACGGGGGGTGGGGGAGAGGACTGGTGCGTGCCAAGGCCCCAAGCCTGGGGCGGCTGAAGAAAGGGTGCGGGGCCCTGTGACTGGCCAGGGGGACCCGTCACCGGGACTTCTAGGTAGGCAGAGCCCCTGATCAGCTCTGGGCTTTAAGGGGAGGTGAGCCCGGAGGCGGGGCAGGAAGCCTGGGAGGAGAGGCTGGACCAGAAAGGCCTGGGGAAGACGGCTCTGCCATCCAGCCTGGCTCCGAAATCCAGCCTGGCATGCGCCCGGTCTCCACTCGTGGCTGCTCCCTCGGGCCAGCCTTTGTTGCTCAATTAATTACATTTCTCTTGTTCTCAGGGATATTGAGATTCTGAAAGGCTTCTGCAAACCTGCCTGGCTGGCTTCACTGAAGGGCAGCCCCATCCCTCCTCCCTCTCTCTGCCCAGCGGGGGCCACAGCTCACTTCCCGGCCTTCCCTGGGGCCCAGGGAGTCCCAGGGCCACAGAGCTAGGGCATAATTAGCTAATTAGGGACTTGGCACGATTTCATCCCATCCGTGCCGGGGAAAGGGGCCGCAGGATTAGGGAGTCAGGGAGGATGCCAAGAGACCCTGGTTCATTCCCTTTCATGCCCACAGTCCAGTAATTAGCCAAGACAGGTCGGACGGTTACACTCTACCCTCAGTCCCCCTGGCGCCAGTCACGGGAGGTAGAGGCGGGAAAGGAGAGGCGAGGAGAAGAAAGCAAAAGCGGCGAGACCGAGAGAATGGAGACAGAGAACAGAAGGGAAAAGGACAGCGAAGGAGACAGACAGACAGCAGGGAGGACCAAGTGAGAAGAGGAGAGACTGGGAGAGAGGGATGGCTGGATACATGGGGGGGGTGTTGCCTTCAAGTTGTTATCCGCCTCAAGTCATCCTTTCTACCTCATCTCCCTCCTCCTTCAGGCATTCTTCCGATTCGCACCCCCGGCTCTTCATGAAGCTCTCCTGTCTCTAGTTTCCCCAAGGCTCTCACTCATCCTGAGGATGGGCTTACCGGGTTCTGTGTTCTTCAGCCTAGAGCAGGAGCCAGGCAGACCCCAGTGGGGGCAGGCCACAGATGGCCCCAGGTGCGTGGCTGAGGCCTGCCTCTGCCAAGGGGAAGAGGACCCCGGAGTCCTCGAGACATCCGAGGCAGCTCCCATCCCAGTGAGCACCAGAGCACAGACCCCAGATGGGATACCTGGGCCCAGTCCCAGGTGGAGGCCTTGAGGCAAAGCTTGTCCTCTCTGGGCCCCAGGGGTGTCATCTACAGATGGGACAGGGGCTCCTGTCCAGCCAGCCTCTTAGGAATACCACAGGGCCAGGATGCCTCTGAGAGCAGAGCCTCCTGAAATCAGATGTCCCAAACAGCCCATGCACCTCACGGAGACAGTGCAAATCCTTATCCTCCCCCTCCCATCCTCTCCTGCTCATGGATCGCCCAGTTTGGCCCTACCTCCCTCCATGCTCCATGCCACACCTGAACCTGCAGCTCCAGCCAGACCAGCAGCTCCCAGCATCCCCAGAGCCCCCTCTGCACACACTCTGCCCCACCTGCAAGGTCTTCCTCTGGGACTGCTATACTGCCCAGACAGTTCCTGGTGCTCCTCCCAAGGCAGTAGCCATGCTGATGTGGGCCTCTGCACCCAAACAGGCCCGCCTCCTGTCCTGGGAGGCCTAGCTCCTGTGTCACCTGCAGGCCCTGGCTCATACTTGGAGGACCATCTCCTGCCCCTTTTGGATCTTGGCTGACTGGCCACCTCTTCTGGTGCCCCTGCCATGATCTGCCATAGCCCATCCTCCCTTGATTACAGCCCTTGTTTCACTGTGTGGCCTTTGCAGGTTCATGGCTCTGACACCCCCCACCCCGCCCCAGAAACCAGACATGCTCTACATGCAAACCCCTTGGGGGTGTTCTCTGTTCTCCAATCCAGGAAGCAGCCCCTTAGAGAATGACAGCTTAGGCAAATAAAGGAGCAATAGGTGCATGGCTGGGCCCACTGAACAAGTCTTAATGAGGGTGTACTATGAGCCAAGCACTGTTCCAGGCTCTGCAGATACATAGGTTAAAAAAAAAAAACAGGCTGGGTACAATGGCTCATGCCTGTAATTCCAGTACTTTGAGAGGCCGAGGTAGGATTGCTTGAGCCCAGGAGTTTGAAACCAGCCTGGGCAACACAAAGAGACACCACCTCTACAAAAAGAAAAAAGAAAAAATTGGCTGAGCATAATGGTAGGCGTCCGTAGTCCCTGCGGCTGAGGCGGGAAGATCACTTGAGCCCAGGAGGTCGAGGCTGTGGTGAGCCATCATCGTGCTACTGCATTCCAGCCTAGGTGACAGAATGAGACCCGGAATCAAAGTAAATAAATAAAATAAAAACCAAAGCAGACCAAGCTCCCTATCCTTGTGAAGTGTACATTCTGAGTAGGGGCAGGGAGAGACGGGCAGCGGACTACAAAGGAGACCTCTAAGTCATCACCCTCGTATGCAGGCCCCAGTTGTATGAAAACAAGAAGAATGGGGCACAGGGGGCAGGGAGTGCTGGGTCAGGTGGGCATTAAATAGGAGCCAGGAAAGGCAGGATGACGCTAAGAGACTCAGAGGAGGTGAGGCGGACGGCCAAGAGGTTCCCTAGGGAAAGAGCCCCCCAGGCAGGGGGAACAGCCTGGACGGAGGCCTGGAGGTGGGAGTCGGCTGGGCATGGCCACAGTAAGAAGACCCATGTGGCCAGAGGGAAGCGCAGCAGGGAGGAGGGCGGAGGGGAGACAGGGCCAGGGTTTGAAGGGCCGCCCTGCAACCGCTGTGGGACTCAGGCTTCCCCAGAGTGCCACGGAAGCCACCAGAGTTATGAGCAGAAGAGATGTAATATGAGAGGGTCTCTCCAGGATGCCATGCAGAGAATGGAGTGCAGGGGGCTGGGGCAGAGGAGGGAGACCGCCGGGGCCACGGCCTGCAGATGCTGTACAAATGCCCTGTGTATGCCCCCCAGCCCCCACAGCACACACGGCTCTGCAAGGGGGCTGGACCGAGGGCTTCCCCAGGGCAGAAACACGAGTGCTGAGGGTGGGGGCCAGGAGAGCTGTGGCCCCTGCCCTGTGCTCCTGCCACTGAGGTCACCCAGACCAGACACTGGGCCCCCTCTGTGGCCCTCCAGGGCCTGTCGACCGGGCCTTCCATCCACTTGCTTCTCTGTCCCTCACAGCCACTGTGATAAAACAGACAATGAAGGGGCTGGGCCCAACATGGATGGTGGTGGAGTAGGAGGCATGAGGAGTTCTGGAGACTTCCAGTCAAGGGATGAGAAGCAGGGTGCAGCAGGAAGAGAGCAGTCAGGAGTGACACCAAGTCTTGGGGCCTCTCGGCCAAAGCCATGGAGCTGCCATGAGCC
The DNA here is from genome assembly GCF_000164805.1 of Carlito syrichta. Classification (NCBI taxonomy): domain Eukaryota; kingdom Metazoa; phylum Chordata; class Mammalia; order Primates; family Tarsiidae; genus Carlito; species Carlito syrichta. Next base: position 331,502 of record NW_007252197.1, on the reverse strand, counting down.
GGGACGGGGCTCCATCCACGTAGAGTTGCCTCCTTAGATCTCAGGGTCTGGGATTCAGGAGAGAGGCGACTGGCCCAGAGGCATTACAGGGGTGGCATCAGGGCGGGGCCAGTCTCTAGACAGCCTTGGAAGCAGGGAGCATGGTGGAGCCAGACAGCGCCCGGGCGGGCAGTTGGAACATTCCACCACCCGCCCTGACGACCGTGAACCCCTAGACTAGAGGCTCTGTGGGAAGGCAGCCTGGGCAGCAGCCAGGCAGGGGCAGCCCCTTGGTGGCAGTTGGGCACCTGGGAAGAGGTGGTAGGAGGAAGGAGTTCACTTCTCGACCGGCATCACCCCTCGAGGTTTGGGGTGCCCTCTGCAGATAGGCAGTGTCAGCCCAGATCAGCTCAGCCCAGCTCAGCTCAGTCACTCTGCCAGGCCAGCTCAAGTAGAAACCACTGGACGTGTGCCAGCCTCTGCCAGGGCACAGCCTGTGGCCAGGAGGAAGGAGTCAGGGCCAGGGGCTGCCCTCTCTCTGGTCTGGCTGGGTCAGTGGAGGGTGCTGAGTGGCTGGGAGAGGCCGTCTGCTGTTCCTGCCATTGCCAATGCCAACTAATCAGGGGCACAGTGGGTGCCGGGAGGCCAGGCCAGGCAGCAGACGGCCAGGTTGACGAGGTCACAGCTGCTGGCTCCAGGCCCGGCCAGGGAGAAGCCTGTGGGCTGACGAGGGTGGGGGGCCTCAGCGCCCACTGCTAAGACTGGAAACAAACATCAGGCAGTGAGCACCCCACTCCCCCATCCCAGGAGAGGCCTTGGGTCCCTCCCCGAAGCCGACCATGCTCACATCCTAGGGGTGGGCCCAGCCCTTGTCTCCCGGAAGGTCCCTCCCACCCACCATGGGCCAAACCACCCCTACTCTTCCTTCAAATGCCCCCCCCCCACTCCATGAAGCTTCCTCAACGCCCACGCTGGTGTCATGTCCTCTTGGCCTCTGCCATTAGAAGAGCATCCCACTGGCCTGCAGCTCCTGGCTCCTGTGTCAGCCTGCAGGGGAGGGGCTATGTCTGCATCTCCTCCTGGCCCACACCTGGCAAAGCGGTCCCTAGGTGGATGCTACTTTGGGTGATGGAATCAGCGATTCAATGAATATACCATAATCCACTCCTTGATCCAGGAATCACTCCCTCCAGGTGTGTAGAACTTAGAACTTGACCCCAGGATGGGAGGGGTCCTAGAACCAGCCCCGCCCTGCCCCCCAAGCACTTCTTTCACCACCCGGCTGCTTTTTCCTGTTCCCAAGTCGGGTTCTCAACAGATGCTTTGGCCAGATGTCCTCCCACCCACCCCATCACTACCTCTTCTGGGAAGGGAGCAGCCCTGAGAACCTCGGGCCAGAACATCCCTCTGACCCTTGTTTCCCTCCTTCCCTCTCTTCCTCCTCCATGGAGGCCGCCCAACCGGTCTCCTTCAGGACAGCGCAGGAGCCCCTTGTGGGTGCCAAGGACAGACAGCCCTGAAGTCCAAGGCCTGACCTGGAGTGGGTATTTTAGCACCCACAGCCTTCCTTCTGCTCCCCAAAGCCCCAAGTAAACACACTCTGAGTGAAAATGCTGAAATTCCCACACTAGCCTATTTCAAGGTGCGCGTCCCAGACCCCAAGGCCCTTCCGAGAAGGAACCCTGGGGCCTTCTCTCTCCCCAGCAAGCCTGGCCTGCCCACAACCCCAGGTGGGCATGCATCTGGGTCAGACCTGGGGCATGAGGGCAGGTGCTTGCTTTGTGCCCACCACAGGGCCATCCTGCCTCCTGCCTTGCCTCTTGCCTTCAGCCTGCCAAGGGCCCAGAGATACCGGAACTCTGTATCCGGACAGTGAACAGCATTCTGAGGTCTGGAGGAGAGCAGGCTTGGGGTGGGGGAGGAGCATGTTGAGGCTTCACTGCAGCCTGCAGGGCCTGAGAGGTGGGCAGGGGTCTTTCATGATGCCCTGCAGATGGGTAGGTGGCTGGTGCCTACATGCCAAAAGGAAGGGAAGGAGGTGATGAAACAGAGCAGAAAGCTCATCTTCAAATTCTAACTCTGGGCCAAGCATGGTGGCTCACACCTGTCATCCCAACACTTTGGGAGGCTGAGGCAGGAGGATTGTTTGAGGCCAGGAGTTCAAGACCAGCCTGGGCAACACAGTGAGAGCTCATCTCCGCAAAAATTCAAAATAAATTATCTGGATGTGATGGTGCATGTCTGTAGTCCCAGCTACTCAGGAGGCTGAGGCAGAAGGTTCACCTGAGCCCAGGAGGTCAAGACTGCAATAAGCTGTGATTGTGCCACCGCACTCCAGCCTGGGCAGCAGAGTGAGACTCCAAATAAAAATAAAAATAAAAATCCAGCCAGGCTCAGTGGCTCAGCCTGTAATCTCGCGCCTTTGGGAGGCTGAGGTGAGTAGACTGCCTGAACCTGCGGGTTCGAGACCCGCCTGGGCAGCGAGACCTCATTTCTACAATAAATCAAAAAATCAGCCGGGCGTGGTAGCACATGCCTGTAGTTCCAGCTACTCGGAAGGCTGAGGCGGAAGGACCGCCGGAGCCCAGCAGGTCGAGGCTGCGGTGGCCGGGAGCGACCACTGCCCTCCAGTCTAGGCGACAGAGTGAGACTCCAACTCAAAAATAAATAAATAAATAAAAATCCTAGCTCTGCCTCCAGCCTTAGGCAGGTGACTCAACCCCTCTCTGCCTCAGTTTCCCCATCTTTAGAGTGGGCATCAAGATGGCACTAACATCCCAGGATGGCTACAAAGATGAGATGACGACAGCCCTCGTAGAACACCATGACAGGCTCATAACAAACACGTGATCAACTTTAGCCACTTGTCACTCTTATTAAACCCCCAGAAGATGTGGCCTCTGCTCCCGCCTCTCCAGGGCAGCCCCAGCCAGCCACACCAGTCCCAGGACAGCCCCTCCGCGCCACCTCTGCACCCTCCAGGAATACCCTCCCCAACCCTGGATGCGCTTGGTGAGTGTCTTCCAAAATCAGCCCGAGAGGACGTCCCTGCCACCCCACCTCCAATCTTGCCACCCAGCACCTTCTTCCTAACGGTGGCACCTGGAGATCATGTGTGCACACATGGTGCCACGCTGTTTCCACGCATGCAATGGCATGTCAGCCTTCCAAGCCAGATGGACACCGGAATCATTAACTACACCTTAGGGCTGGGGAGACAGAGGCATAGAGAGGCACGTCTTTGCCAGAGGTCCACACCCGAGGGGAGGCCCTGGGACTAGACCCTTGTCTGACAGTGCAGAGCAGACTTCCAGCGGGTGGTGCGGCCAGGGCTGTGGCCTTCTCCAGAGCACCGTCAGGACTGGGAGCCCAAGCCAGGACCAGCATCCCAGCAGCTGCCCGAGTTCCCCAGGGCCTGCCTCCCACCCGCTCCACAGCTTGGGGTCGGGGGAGCCGGATGCAGACGAGGGCCAGCCGCTGCGACTCAGCTGGCTCAGGCCTGGGCAAGGACTGCCCTAATTTCTTACTGGAGAAAACAGCACTTTTCATATGTAAATGGATCATCCAATAGGCTTGGGGAAGGACTGCAGTGGTTTAGGGAATGTGTGGGCTGGGTCACCAGTCAGGCTGGAGCCAGGAGAGGGCACATTTGGAGAAAATCCAGCCTCATCTTACCGACAACCAGAGAGAGGTAGTGATTTACAAAAGGCCACACAGCAAGGGACGAGAACCCAGCCTCCTCTCTGCTGTCTCCCTCCCTTTATCCATCAGAGGCTGAGTGGCCGGAACAAAGACCGGCAGGGGAGGCGTGGAGGGACATATTTTACAGGATTCTGTAAAAAGCATCGTGACTTCCAGGTCTCTCGCCCATCATGGACAAAGTTGAGAGCCACACATCCAATCCAGTCCCTCCTCTCGCCTTGTACACGTGGGAAAACAGGCCCAGAGACGCCAAGGCACTTCCCAGGTCACATGGCAGGCTTATAGCAGAACTGAGACCAGAACATCACTACCTGACCCGGGTTGCGCCTTCTTAGTTGATCATGCTGGGGTTTTGCAGTTTGCAGTGTATGTTAACTGCAGGCAACCAGCCCACTTCCCAGGGCTTCGCAATTAATAACCAGTAATTTGACTGTGTCCAGCGCCGCTCTCTAGCTTGCCATCTAGTGGCCAAACTGAGAGCTGCGGGCTACTGTTGAAAAGAATATGCCCGCGGCGGGAGCCGGAAAGATAAATGTGAGGACTTGGAAGCATTTCTAACAACCCATGACCCCGCCCCTGATACTCACCCCCTGATGGTTCTGGGCAGAGGACGTGACACCTGAGGACACAGCTGTCTGTCCTGTGAAACCAGGGGCTGGACCAAGGGGCCCAAGGCCTAGGGCTCCTGCTGGTAAAATTAATTATGAATTTCTCTTAAGGGCCCTTCCAGGTGGGACCCTGGGTGGCTTCCAGATCTGGGGAAAGGGAAGCTTTGGTGATATTTTGCATTCCACGTTCCGAGAGACTTTTCGGACAGTTTGCAACAGGGAATCAGGCAGTGAGTCCTGACGGTCCCCAGCTCAGCCATGCGGTGCCTCCCAGCGGTGGCCATTAGCAGGAAGGAGCCCCTCCAATCCCCGCTCCCCCAGAAGAGGCTCTGACTCCACCTGGGCTTTCTCTGTAATTGGAGCCTCCAGGAACACAGAGAATGTTGGGTACAGGCTGATTCCTGCCCTTCTCCAGAGACCAGGAGGGCTGGCGCTGGGACCGGGAGTGACCTCCACAGCCGGGAGCAGCTTAATGAGCTGATCACACAGCAGGAGAGGGAGACAGAGGATGCAGATGGAGAGGCAAAGGCTTACATGCCCTCACAGGGCACACACGTCCTCATGCGCACACTCTTGCATGCACACCCCTTCAGGGCATTGCCCGCCCCCCACCTTGTGCTCTTCTCTGCACTTACAGCCCTGTAGTCCTGGCTCAGGACAGCTCCTCCCTATGCCTCTGAGCGTGTCATGAACACACCTTTCTGAAGTATCACCTACCCGCCAGGCATATTCTGGGTGCCCAGTGAATGAAGCCCGTCTTTCGGCCCATTTCCCAGCAAAGGCAGGTTGGTATGGAGAAAAACAAACACTGGTGGGGAAGGTTGCTGCTGAGAAACTCGGACTCCAGCTTGGTCCCTGACACTGGCCGCTGTGCGACCTTGGGCTTGTCATTACCCTCTTTGGGCCTCAGCTGCCTCATTTGTTAAACAGAGAGAAGATGGTTTTGACCTAGGTGATCTTCAAGAAGCCTTGGTGGGGGTGAGGGGGACACAGAGTGCTGGCTCTAGGACGGCCTCTCCGATGTCCCTTCCCTGCCCCCAGGGCGTCTCCCCAAGCCAGTGGGAGGGGGCAAGGGTAGCAAGGTATACCATTCCTCCCCTTCCCCCACAGCTTGGGTTGTCACCCCACTCACCCCACCTTGCCTCCCAGCCCCCTCCCAGGACCTTGCAAGAACTCTAAGGACCCCTCTGTGCTCTGCCATTCAGGCCAACCCTACAGGGTACTCATGGCAGGTGACCGCAGAGAGGGTGGCTGCGTGGACCAGGTGACAGGGCCCCAAGTTCCCAGGGCTGGGAAGTGGGGGCCTGGGGACACTGCTGGGTGTGGAGGAGGACCAGGCGCCAGGAGACCACCTTCCCTCTTCTGTAGGTGGGAAACCGAGGCTCAGGCTGGGAAGAGAAGCAGAGGCTCAGACAGAGCCAGGGAAAGGGCAGGGCTCAGGACAGACAGACCTCTCTTCAGAGCCCTGCCCTGCCACTGAACTGCTGTGTGACCTTCTGCAAGTCACTTAGCCTCTCTGAGCCTCACACAGGCTGTTGTGCCATCAGATGCCAAGTGTCTGGACCACAGGGGTGGGTGGGTCCTTATAAAAGCCCCAGGCAGGGCTTCAGGGCTCCCTCCTCTCCCCTGAATCCCCAGCCCATTCTAACACAGGCAGCAGAAGAGATAAGGGACCAAACTGGCTCTGGTCTTTGCTACACACTGGCGGTGCATCCTTGCGCAGGCAACTTCAAGTCTCCGAGTCCCTGTTTTTCATCTGTAAAATGGGAACAGCCCACTTCCTGATTGCAAGGCCAGGGGTTGTGTTGACGAAACAATCTGTCTCTGTGTCTATCTCTGTCTCTCTCTCTCCCTCTCTCCCTCTCCCCTTCTCTTTCAGCTCAAGCAACCTTCCTGCCTCAGCCTCCCGAGAAGCTGGGACTACAGAGGTGCACCACTATACCCAGTTAATTTTTTTTTTTTTGAGTTGGAATCTCACTCTACCACTCAGACTGGAGTGCAGTGGCCGCTCCTGGTCACTGCAGCCTCGACCTGCTGGGCTCTAGCGATCCTTCCGCCTCAGCCTTCCAAGGAGCTGGAACGACAGGCGCGCGCTACCACGCCCGGCTCATTTTTGATTTATCGTAGAGATGAGGTCTCGCCAAGTTGCCCGGGCGGGTCTCGAACCCGCGGGCTCAGGCAGTCCACGCACCTCGGCCTCCCAAAGCGCTGGGATTACAGGCTGAGCTACCGAGCCCGGCCTACCCAGTTAATTTTTTAATATTTTTGTAGCGACAGGGTCTCACTACGCTGTCCAGGCAGGTCTCAAACTCTTGGCCTCCCAAAGAGCTGAGATAGATAACCTCTCTTAATACTAAGTGGGTGGACGGATGAGTGGGTAAGTAGGTGGGTGGGAGAATGAACGGAGGAGGGGGAGAATGAATGATGAATGCCTAAGTGGGTGGGTGAACGGAGGAGGGGACGGAAAGATAGATGGCTGGCTGGATATACGGGTGGACGACAGATGGGCAGGTGTGTGAGCAGGTGGATGCCCCTGTACACGGGTGGTGAGTGGGTGGCTGACAGAGCTCAAGCCCTGTGTCAGCACGAGGGAGAGCGTGAGCTTTCGCTGCCCCCATGAATGCTCCTCAGTGCCCTCCCTCAAACTCGGCAGCTTCTTTTCCACGCAGACCCACCCTGACATCCTGCGAAGTCCCCTCCAATCCGCTAAGGAACCTCTCGTCCCTGAGAAGCCAGCACCCCCTGCAAGCCGGACCCGAGTTCTTCCGGGACTCAGGCATCGGCCCCGCCCGCGTCTTCAGGCCCAAATACCACCACGCGCTCCATGGGAGCAGGGCCTGCCCGCCCAGAGGCTGCAGTGTCCCAGCGCCCTGCGCAGGCCTGGCCCTGGAAGGGGCTGGTGTCCTGTCCAAGTGAAGGAAAGGCAGGGAGGGCGGGGCGGGGCCGACTCACTGGGCACGCGGTTGATGGCTTTGAGGGGCCTCAGGACGCGCACGGTGCGGATGGCCGACAGGTTGATGTTCTGAAGGTCCAAGGAGTACTCGACCATCCTGCGGAGAAGGGGGCGGAGAATGAGGGATGTGCGGCAGGGCCGGCGGGCTGGGGCCCCGGCCACAGCAGTCTCCAGACACCCTGCCCATCCTGGCCCCCCTGGAAGGAGTCAACAAGATAAAGGGTCAGAAGCCCAACGACGCCTCAGACCCCATGTGGCCTCAAGCTGTTTCCTGGCCTCTGTTTCCACCTCTGTAAATGGCGCAGGTGACAGATACAGTCAGGGGCAGAGGGAGTGAGAGAGCAGAGACCCGGTGCCCCTGCTGTGTGCCCAGCTCTGTGCCAGGCACCTCCATGCCCTTCAGGCCCACCCATCTGCCTATAAGCCACGTCAGCCCCAGTTTCCCGAGCAGCCTCTGAAATCGGGAGGAAGATGTCCCTCACCTAGCAGGCCCACTCCCCACAGCCCGTCCATGCTCAACCAGCCCTGCAGCTCTCTGGAAGCAGTGTGCCTCTTTCAGGAAGTCCTCCCAGATCTCCCACCAGATCTCTGAGATCCCTGACGGTTCCCTGGGCTCCCACCAGATCCTCCCTGCTCAGTGCCACCTGCCCCCAACCCCACTGAAAGACAGGTCCTCAGTGAGGGGAACCGGGGGGTGTGCCAAGGCCTGCAGCCCCAGCACGACCCTGGGTGCCCCCACCACCAGACCCTTCACCCCACATCCCACCCGGGGCTCCAGCTCTGCTGCTGGCTCCACCTGTCACCACCCGTCACCACCGTCAGTGGGAAATGAAGGCTTTTTCTACACACGGTGCAAACCTGTCCAACTGTTGCGAAGCCGCCGCCCCCTCCTGCTGCTTGAAGAGTAATTGAGTGAAAGCTCCTTTGCCTGAAAGGCCGCCACCATCCATCCCCCAACCTGCTGGAGCGCAGGCTCGGGCTCCCATGCACATGGTCTCTCTCTCTCTCTCTCAACTCTCTCTCTCACTCACACACACACACACACACACACACACACACACACACACACACAC
>NW_007252197.1:301563-322827 GCF_000164805.1 Carlito syrichta | reverse complement strand
GGGGGGGGGGGGGGGGGGGGGGGGGGGGGGGGGGGGGGGGTGCCGGCCAGCAGCCAGGCAGAGAGGGTAAGGGCAGCCGGTGACCTGGAAGGGGCGGCGAGGGAGCCGGCGTGTGAGGCTCCCGCGTGGGTGAGCCAAACTGTCATCTTCGCATTTTGTGGAAAGAGCTCTCCAGGCAGCCTGAGACGCCTGTGACGGAGAGGCTGCGGGGGCGGCACACAAACAGGCGCTGGGCTGCAGGCCTAGGAGTGCTCCAGCACCCCCACCCCCTCCCCCACCGGCCAGACCCTCCTCCTCCTGCTCTGATCCTCTGGCTCCTGCCTAGGGGTGGGCAGCAGCCTCTGGGAAAGCTGAGCCCCCAGGCTGGGTTTGTGCGTTGCTGGGGGAGCTGGGGTGACCGTTCCCAGCCCTCACCGGCCTGAACCCGCCCACGTGCTGGATTCCAGGGCCCAGAGAGCACATCTGACCAGGTCTGGCAGGTGCCCGTCCAGGACGCGTTCCCATCTCAAAATAAAAATAAAAGCTCGCTAGATGGATGGGTACGCTGTCTGAGTGCCCCATGTGCCAGGCACAGCTCTAACTATCTACCTGTAGTGACCCATCCGAGCCTCCCCACAGCCGAGCCCATCACAGTGCCCCTGCCAAGGACCCCTCCATTCCACCCTGGACCAGGGCAGAGCCCCTGCTTCAAGCCACATCCAGGACCCACTCACTCACAGAGGTGCCCTCAAGATGACCTCCCACCTGGTCTGACTCCCAGCCCACACTGCCCCACGGCTCCACCTTCCCCCTCGAGGAACCCAGGGGGCCACAGTGTGACACAGTTGGCTCCCAGTTAAGTGGGTGCACCCACCACAGACTCTGTCCCAGGACAGCTAGGGGACGAGACTGCCCCGTGCAAACAGACCCTTGATGACAAATAGCGTTCTCACAAACAGAGTGGTGGGAAGAGACTGGCCCCGGGTCCTGAATGAGCTACAAGTTGTGGCTGGATGTCACCGAGGCCCACGGTTACCCAGTTAGTCAACCTTAGAATCTGAGCACCTCCCGGGCCCCAGCCTCGCCAGGGGAGGCAGATAAGACTCGCGCCTTCTTGGCTGCAGACCTGGGCAATTCTCGGCATCCACCCCAGTCTCTGAGGGAGCTGAAGTAGCCACTGCCTGGCCATGCATTTGAAACTCCTGAACACTGAGTCAGAGCAGGTCTTCACAGGGCAGGGCTGGGGTGACACACTGGCCCAGCCCCTTCCCCTCAGTCCGGACCTGACCCTCCAGGTCTTCAACATGGGGACACATCTTCTGCAGCCTGCTGCAAAAATTCCCCATAGAACTCACCAGTTGCAGCCCCCAGAACCCCAATGAAAAGCCCGCAAGAGAACTTTCCTGTAGAATTTAGTGCCAAGATCTGAGCTTCCTGGCAACCACGTCAAAAGGAGAAATGTGATGTTTCTAAGATGTTAGTAGCAAGAAAGACCTTGACACGGTAGATCGTTCCAGGGGATGCATTTGCTTAAACTTTTCTCCAAGGTCCTAACTCTCACATCTATATTTCACGAACCTACTAGGCACATTTGGCTGCAGCTGCTTCCCCTGTCTGGGGAATAAGACAGCATATAAATGCATTCGGTGAATAAAAAACACATAGTAGGTGCGCAGTGAAGAATCCAATTGTTCTCATTCTTCTTTGACGGGAAGAGGATAGCAAAGGGACATTGGACAAGGATGGAGAGAGAAAAGGAAGGGCGCTTAGCTGGGAGGCAGGAACTGTGGGCAGAAGTCTCTGCTCCGGGAACCATCCTGACAGTGACTCCTGTCCCAACCGTCCCAACCTGGGACAGCCTGCTGACAGCTCCACCCTCCATGTCCTAGCCCAGGTCACCATCCCCTCCCCTGAAGACTTCAACAGGCTCCTGACTGGTCTCCTGGCGTCCCCAAGAGACCTTCCTCAGTCAGCAGAAACCTCCTAGAATTCAGATTTGGCTGTGTCACTCCCTACATAAAATCCTCAATGGCTCCCCACTGCCCTCAGAACAAAGTCCAAGCCCCCAATCCTGGGCCTTCAAGGCCCTCCACAATCTGGCCTCTGCCAGCCTCTTCCCCAATCTCTGTTTATCCTAGGTACCACACCAGGCATGAGTGCCACGTCCCAACTTCTGCTGGAATGGAAGAAGCTATCTTCCTCCTCTCTTCTTCTTTCCAGCCTGGTTGACAGCCATGGCAGCTGGGACCCTCCCCTCCCGCTCCAAAAGGAGAAGGTGAGGAAGGCCTGTCTGTGGGTGAATAACTACCGTGCTAACTCCTCTTGGGCCCCAAATAAGCCATCATTTACAGGAGTGAGAAATTAATTCCTAATTACACAGTTATTTTATCATGCAGCTTCAGTGCTAAAAGTCTAAAAAAAAATATACCAACAACCCCCTCCACCACTACCTCCTGCCAGCTCCCAAGCGCTCAATTAGGTAAGTAATTTTGCTCTAAAGACAGCACTTCCATCCTGTCATCACTCCAGGTGGAGGGCTGCCCTCAGTCCCCAAGCTGTCTTCTGGGGAGGGGGGCTTGGGTGTGGCCATGCTGGGGAAGGGACTGTGCCAGCAGTGGACAGGGAGGTTGGGCAACACTCTTCTGGGCACAGCTCCCACTTGTTTCTGTGAAGGAGCCTCCCTCCCCGGCTCCTGGCTCCCAGGAAAGGCCCAGAGACCCAGACCCGGTCAACTGGCAGGCGACATGCCCCTAGCCCGGCCGCCATGTGTGTCTCAGGATAGACATGTGGCCCCACACAGGCCATGAGAGGCAGTCTACTCACAAGCAGGATAGCAGCTGAGAGGTGCTCTCCCTGGCTGAGCCACTGCCTGGAAACCCGGAGGTGCTGGTGGCCACCCTGCCTCCGTGGTGGCCTGAGACTTCTGCCAGTGCAAAGGAAAGCGGGAGCAAGAATCGGAGAGGCAGGATCCTGACCATATGTCTGGAGCACCTCCCTCCCGCTGAGCCTAGATCCCAGACCTGCTCTCTATTCCTCCCAGCTACATGAGCCAGCATGTTCTCTTTGGGTCGCAGGCCCGACTGCATTGGGATTCTGTCACTGGCAACTCAGAGGCCTGGCTGGTTCAGAAGGGTTTCCTGAGCACTCACCACCTGCCAAGAGCTTTATATCCCTTCCCTTGGATAATCTTGCAGGGCTGGAGGAAGCTGAGGCTCAGGAAGAGCCCAAGGGACCCAGGACCTTTGTGTCACACGCCGCCTGCCCCATTTCATCCGTCACCAGCAAGGCAGAGCAGGCCAGCGCCTGCTGGCTCACGCACATGCTCCTCTCCCAGTCAGGTGGCCGGTGGGCACAGCTCACGCAGCAGCACGAGGACAGGGCCAGCAGCCTTGGAGACAGTGTTGTCTGATGGTTAGAGCTGGCTCCAATTCCAGCTCGCTGCTAGTGAGCCATGTGACCGTGGGCAGGTCACTGAACTGAAATGTGTTCAAGCACAGACCCGGTGCTTAGACCAAGGCCTAGCACAAGCGAGAGCCAAAGAAACAGGAGCTATTATTACACCGCAGCCTCAACTCAGCTCACACGTATCCACCAGTCACATGATGCCCTTTCCAGACCCCTCCCTCGGGCAGAGTTGCACTCTCCTGCCTTATGTCCCGCTGGTCCTCTATTAGGGCACCTCTGGCTCTGAGGCACACTCTACCTGTCCCTGTTTCTCAGGGGAGAGGCTGGCTCAGAGTCCCAGCTGGGTCCCCAGTGCCCAGCCCAGGTTCTGACTTGGAGGCAGACTCCCTGTGTGCAAGCTTGTCAAACAAATAACTTGAAGGACAAGATCAGAACAACAACAACAAAAAGCTTGGAGCTGACAAGAAGCCACAAGAGATGACTGAGATTCAACATCTTTCCAGGAAATATCCCGCCCAGGAGATGATTCTGTGTGTGGCTGATAAAAATAGGTTGTTTCCTCAATCTTTGCAAGGGGCCCACGGGGGCTTTCTTAAAATGTAATTGAAGATGTAGCTAATGGAAGGGAAGCTGAGATGCTGGAAATTGCAGATCATCTGTCAGGAGGCAGCTCTGTGATGACTCAGGATTGTGTTGGTTGATACCTAGACCACCAGCCTTTGCCAATATCCAGTCCCCCAGCACATAGTAGGTGTTCAGTGGAGAGTGGGAGAGAGTGTGGAAGGAAGTCATGGGGAGAGCTGGAGAGTCATGGCATTAACCCTTGACTTTGGCCAGCACCTTATGATTTATGGGTCATTTCACCCATTGCCATGGTCCGAGTGTTTGTCCTCCCCAAATTCATATGTTGGAATCTTAACCCCAAAGATGATGGTATTAGGAAGTGGGGGCCTTTGGGGAGGTGATTAGGTCATGAGGGCAGAGCCCTCAAGAATGAGATTAGTGCTTTTATTAAAAAAAAAAAGTCAAAGGAGCTCATCTACCCCTTCCTCATCTCACTGAGGACTCACTAAGAAGACACATCTATGAGGATGAGAGCCTTCACCAGACACTACATCTGCCAGCACCTTGATCTTGGATTTGCCAGGTTCCAGAACTGTGAGAAATAAGTTCTGTTGTTTACAAGCTACTCAGTTTATAGTATTTTGCTAGCACCTATCCTAGTCCATTTTTGCTGTTGTAACAGAATGCCTGAGACTGGGTAATTTATTTTTTAACAGATGAATTAATTTCGTTCATGGTTCTGGAGGCTGGGCAGTCCAAGATCAAAGGGCTTCATCTGATGAGGGTCTTCTTGCTGTAACATTGCAAAGCAGAAGGCAGAGGGCAAGAAAGTACATTCGAGAGAGGGAGGTCAGGTGTGGTGGCTCACACCTGTAATCCCAGCACTTTGGGAGGATGAGGAGGGAGGAGTGCTTGAACCTGGGAAACATGGCGAGACATCATCTCTACAAAAAACCCCAAAATCAGACAGGTATAGGTGGCCCATGCCTATAGTCCCAGTTACTCAGGGGGCTGAGGTAGGAGGATAGCTTGAGCCCAGGAATTGGTGGCTGCAATAAGTCATGATCATGCCACTGCACTCCAGCCTGGGACAGAGTGAGACCCCAACTCAAAGAGAGAGAGAGAGAGAGAGAGAGAGAGACAGACAGACAGACAGACAGACAGACAGACAGAGAAGGGGGCCAAACTCATCTTTTTATCCAGAACCCACTCCAGCAATAACTAACACATTCCCAAAATGATAGCAAAATTAATCCATAAAGGTTTAGTCCTTGTGACCTAATAATCACCTCTTAAAAAGCTCACCTGCTGGGTTCAATGGCTCAGCCTATAAACCCAGCACTTAGGGAGGCCAAGGAAAGTGGATTACCTGGAGCCTACGGATTCGAGATCAGCCCAGGTAACTTGGTGAGACCAAGTCTACAATAAATTAGTTCTGTAGTTTCAGTTACCTAGAAGGTTGAGGTGGAAGGATAGCTGGAGCCCAGCAGGTTGATGCCAGGGTGGCCCTGAGTGTGCCACTACACTCCAGCCTGGGCCACAGAGTAAGACTCCAGCTCAAAAAAAAAAAAAAAAAAAAAAGCCTCACCTCTCAACTCTGTCCAACAAGAATTAAGTTGCCAACACCTGAACTTTGGGGGACACATTCAGACCATAGTAACATCCATATCTCCTCACACAAATCCTATGAGACCCAAGAACAGAGGTTATTAAGCCCACTTGACTGATGCCCACTTGGGTGAAACCAACTCAGGCCAAGTTCAGTGTACAGAAGACTTGGGGAACAATACTGGGTGGCCACAAAGTGGAAGGAAGGGCTGCAAAGATAGACCCAGGCAGGTGGGAACCCAGGCAGCTCAGGTGACCTCAGCTCCAGAGGCCCTGGACCTTTTCTCTCCAAGCCTCCACTCAAGTGGCTTTACTCCAATAGTTTTATCTCTGGGTAGAGTTGCCAGATAAATACAGGCTGCCCAGTTACATTTGAACTTGAGATAAACAATGAACAACTTTTTTAGTCTGTGTCCCCAACACGCCCCATGATGTCTGCCTCGCCCCCATAAAACTTAGCTCCATTACTCCAGAGTAGTCTTGGCACCACAGCAAGTGGGCATGACTGCTGAGAACCAAGTAGTGGGCTCTGGGTGGGACAGAGACACTATGGTATCTACCAGAGTTTGGGGGAAACGTCCCTCTCAGGGGACTCACCTCATAGCTTCCTGAGAGCTAGTGAGGCTCTGGGGGCAGCCATACCCGAGCAATTCCAGATCTGGACCATAAAGGTTGTGTGTCTCGAGGCAAGCTACTAGTCTCTCTGAGCCTCCAATTTCTTTATCTGTAAAACAAGGTTCACAACCCTAATTTCTCAGGATTGTGAGGATGTAACACCACCATGGATGTAGAAGGCCCCAGCCCAGTCAGCAAGCATTAGTCCGTGGTAAACCACCTAACCAGCCCCAGTCTCATTCCCTTCTGGCTGCCAGAGTAGCAAAGTCGGAAAGTCCACGTGATGTGGGTGGGCGGACCTCACACACTGCAGTGGGGGTGGGATGGGCCTTGACCTATGTCTGGCCAAAGCTCCATTTCTCTGCCCACAGAGATTGGTTCAGGGATGAGCACGTTGCCCGCACCAGCCAATCCAGGCGAGAAGGCTCAGTTCCCAGAGTGGTTGGAACTGCTGGGAAGGGAAAGAAAAACGATCATTCTGATCTGAAGAGAGTGTCAGCTCTGACCTGGCACCGGGGAGGGCCGCTCAGGGAACTAGCTGAGTTGTGGTGTGGGAAGATGGGAGGATGCACAGACTGGTGGCATGCCTCAGGATTCCAGAGTGAGCGGAGCTGGAGCCCCCTGGGCTTTTCAGTGGAAGAGACAGTCCTCTCTTAACTCAGGTCAACCTTCCTGTCCCGTGTAACTGAGAGAGTCCTGCCTGATTCACAATTGACTAGGGTCAGGCTTCTCAGTCCTTGTGGACTTCCCCCACATTCCCCTTGGCGGCTACCATCCTGTTTCCATGGAAAGGGGCCTGTGCGGTGACCACCATCCTCTCTTCCACCCAACCCCATATACAAACGAGAAAAACTACTCGCAATAAGTTTCCCACCGGAACCTTCCCAGGTCCACACCCACCCAACAGCAGCTCTGCTTAAACAAAATTGTTCCGGCCGGGCTCAGTGGCTCAGCCTGTAATCCCGCGCTTTGGGAGGCGAGGTGAGTGAATTGCCTGAGCCCGCGGGTTCGAGACCCACCTGGGCAACTTGGGGAGACCTCATCTCTACAATAAATCAAAAAAATTAGCCAGGCGTGGTAGCACGCACCTGTAGTTCTAGCTACTTGGAAGGCTGAGGCGGAAGGATTGCTGGAGCTCAGCAAGTCGAAGCTGGGGTGGCCGGAGTCACTCCAGTCTGGGCGACACAGTGAGACTCCAACTCAAAAAAAAAAAAAAAAAGAAAAAGAAGAAAAGATAATGGCTCCAGATACCCTCTCCTCAACTCAAGTGCCTGGGAACCACAGCCAGAAAACAAACCTGTCACAGAACCTCCCCCGCCCTTGCCCAAGGCCAGGCTCCAGGAACTCCAGAATGATGCCTTGGCCCTGCCCTCAGAGCACCCAGTCCACAGGGAAGACAGACCTGTAAAGTCCAGGAAAAATCAGTATAAAGTCAATGACAGGGCCAGGAGGGTGTCCTGGGCCTCCATACACTTCCCTGACCCGCCAGTAGCGCACACAAAGCCAGTGATGGAAACAACCCAGTGATGACCTTCTGCCTGTCCACTGGCAGGCAATGGCCTCTGTGGCGCTTTCACAGGTTAACTTTAGATTTCTCAACAGAGCCCAGGTCCTGTCCCGCCAACCCAGACGGGACTTAGAGAGATGGTAGGGTCATGGCTTTGGTGGAGGGCAAATGAAGAAACTGAGGCTCAAAGAGAGGAACTGAGGCCTAAGAGTCGCCCCCCTGAGCGTATCCTGTCTTCTTCCAATCTTGCCTGATCCCAAGGAACAACTCTTGGTTGATCTAGTCAAAATATCTTCAGTGATGTTTTCTGCTTTCTCAGCCTTGCTGCAGCTAAGGGTGGCCACGAGACCCAGTTCTGGCCATGCGTGTGTGCCAGGACAAGGAGGGATCTTGGAAAGAAAATCTCATTCTCCTGGTCTGAGTGGACATGTCCTACCTCTCTTCACCCTTCCTTCTGACCTTCAATTCAGACATGACCCTCAGTTTCAGCAGCTGCCTTGTGATGGTGAAAGAAAGACCTGGAAAGTCACGAGATGTCAGCCCCCACACTATCACCAATAACCAAAACTTGATGTCAGAAAAAGCACTCAGAACTTGCTCAAGCCCCTGTTGGTTGGGCTTCCCATTACTTGCAGCCAGATGCATCCCTGACAAATACACCCTGCAAGTCACTCAGAACCAGGACCCAATCCCAGTCCATGAAGCCAAGCTCACCGGGTTCCCCTTCTGGCTCTGCCCCTCGCCAGCCTGTGACCTTGGGCAAGTCACTCCCGGTCACTGTGCCTCATCCTGGAAAGTGAAACTGACCACACCCTCACACAGCTTGGCTGACAATTCACAAGATGATGCACAGTGTCAGGCCTACAGTCAGCACTCAGCAAACAGTCAATGTTCTTATTTTTATCACACCCCTGGATGAGGCCTAAGAGGATTCAATTCCCTTTGCTTTTTAAAGTCCCACTGATGAGGCACTTTGGACAAAAGGAACTCTCAGCCAGCAACCGCAGAGGGTACGTACCTGCCTGATCTTTTCAGAAAGCTCTAGTCCAGAGCTGAGGAACAATTCTTATTGACTTTTTGTTTCCCGAGAGCCTGTAAGAGTCAGGGTGGGGAAGCTGCACGCACTCCAGAGATGTTTCCAGGGTAAGATGAAGCCTGATCCAACTTCTTCCTCCGGCCCCCAGGTCAGTGTTACTGCTACTTTTATTGATATTATTAGTAATCACAGAAATTCTTTTTAAAAAAATGTTTAAGAGATAGGGTCTCGCTATGTTGCCCAGGCTGATCTTTAACTCCTGGACTCAAGCAATCCTCCCACCTCAGCTTCCTAAGTAGCTGGGACAACCAGCACACACCACAGTATCTAGTGATCATAGGCAGTCTTATACGAAGTCCTCACTGCTCTGTTCACAAAGTACTTCTACCTGTCATGAGAATTACTCAGATCCTGGAACAGGATGCAGTGCTGGAGCCCTCCCCACACCTCTTCCCGTTCCTGCAGTTCCCAGGGAGTCGTGATTTCTACTTTCCAGTGCTCCTGAAGAGAGGCTGCCATGAAGATCAAAGGAAGTATAGTTTCTCCATGTGTGGCCCACAGGCCACCTGCATGTGGCCCATAGGGCCACCTAGGCATTTGGTTAAAATGCAGATTCCCAGGCCCTGCCATCCCTGCTGGATCTTGCTCCCTGGGCTGAGGCCGAGAAATCTGTATTTTAGCATCTGCGCCAGTGACAGACACCACCTCTTCACCCTGAAGTGTGAGGAGCACTACGGAGAGGTGAAAGGTTCTGCACGTGCCTGGGGAGTGGGGAAGTTGTCCACTCCCAAGCTGTGTGTGTTCCTCCCTCAGCTGTTCCGGTGTCCACACACTCACAAGCTTTCAAGGGCTTTCAGAGCTAAGGTGGGCGCCTGTTCCCTGCCCTCATCCGAGGCGAGGCCCACACCAGCCATGCCCCTGGCAAGCCTCATTCTGGAAAAGTCCCTATAGCCCCACCCTCCAGCCCTGGTGCACTCCAGAGATCAGGCATCGGATTACTGGGGAAGCTTTTAACAGAGGTGCTGATGTCGTCCCACAGGTGGCAATGGCCATTTCATGTTTCTGATGGGGGGAGGAGGTAGAACTGCCAGCATAATGCACCAAGGGAGACACAGATAAAGAATACCTCAAGTTCAACAAGGATGTAATTAAATATTTCATGACCTCCTAATGGACAGAGGCAGAAAAGTGTAGCGTAAATGATGAGACAGAGGGGGGTTCACCTATACACGAATAGCAATTATTACCAGGGCACTGTCACACACTGGAAGAGAGTTCATGAAGTGCCACAGGACTCGCTGTCTTGGGCTGAACAAGCACAGGAAATCAATGTAATGAGTGACTGAGTCAGGACTCCAAAGTCCACTGAAGGTGAAATTAACAGCAACAAATTCAGAGTTTGGGTTTTAAAATAAAATCACCTACTTTGAGTTGTGGCTCTGATTTACAAGAGGATGGATGAACACGAGTCAGGGATGGCGAGGAGCATGGCCACCCAACAATCCTACACCTCTCCAGGCCGAAGGCAGCCCATTTTCTCCATCCCATCAGCCAGCATGGGGAGGGCGGGGTCCTGTTCCCGGGCCAGGGACCAAGACAGCCTGAAGCGAGTCCAGCAGGCGAGGCCTCTGGGGATGAATGTTGTCCTTTGACAAATATCGGGAGGGCTGGGACGTTTCAGCTGGGAGACTCAGGGAGGACAGGAGCTGTCCTCCACCTTCTGAAGGCTGTCGGTGACACCACCTCCACAGCCTCTAGGCCCGCCCTGTGGCAGCAAGCCCCTGCCCTTCCTCTGGTCTTGCCTCTCAGCACCCACCCCCTGGGATCCCTGGCTCTAGCTCCAACATCCCCCTCCACTCACCCTCCTTTTCCTCAGGTGCCCACCCTCCACCCCTGCCAGGCCTCCTGCATGCTGCCTCCTCTCCCTGAGATGCCCTTCCCCACACCCTCTGCCTGGCCAACTCTTACCCCCCAGGTGTCTCCTTTGAGTAGCCTATACTGACCCCCCCATCAAAACAGGGGCCCTATTCCGTGGAAGCTCTATACTCTGCAGCAGCACGGGTCCCAATTTAGAATGTATCTGTGGTGATGTGTTTTATGTCTGTTTTCCGGGCTCTGAGTTCCATGACATCATGAAGGGTGTCTGTCTTGTTCATCTCTGTGTCCCTATTGCCCACACAAGGCCTGGAATGTAGTAGGTGCTCAATAAATGCTGGTGTTGCGAATAAGTGAGTGAATGGTACAATCAGGAGGGAGCCACAGGAAGATGATATCAGCTCAGTGAAAGAAAGCTTTCTAGCACAGTGGGCTGTCCCAATTTGAGACTGGCTGCCTGGTAAAGTACTGAGTTCCCTGCATTGGCGTCATGCAAGCAAAAGCTGGTCTCTGGTCTCAAGCCCTCTGTGATCGTTCTGTTGGATGTGGAGATGAAGGCTGTGACCTCTAAGGAACCTTCTGACTCGGAGGTTCTATGTCTGTCTACACAGCTTGAAAAAAGAGCCAGTAATTTGGGGAAGGGGAGGGGCAGGAAGGGAGGAAACATCCTTGGGATGCCAGGCCTGTTACTCGGGAAACAGAACATTTATAGCACCAAGCCTGGGTGGGACCGAGGGGGATGGGCTGGCAGCTCTGGGGACAGGTCTTGGGTGGCAGTGGGACTGGAGGGCTGGCTCTGGAGCAGGAATTGTGACTCCCATCCTGTCCTCCCATCTTACGATGCCCCTGGATACAAGGATGAGGACGGCCTTGAGGACAGGGCAATCTGGCTCACCTGAGTCCCTGTATCCAGCACAGGGAAAGGCAGTGAGTATCCATGATTCAGGCAAAAGAGTCTCCGCAGAGCCTGCCCCGCCAGCCAGAACCAGCTACATCACTGTGGGGCCCAGTGCGAAATGAAAACACAGGGCCCCTTGTTCATAAATGACTAAGAATTTCAAAGTGAGCCAGGCGCGGTGGCTCACACCTGTATCCCAGCACCTTGGGAGGCAGAGGCAAGAAGACTGCCCGAGCCCAGGGGTTCGAGACCAGACTGGGCAGCCTGATGAGACCTTGTCTCTTCAATAAATCAAAAAAATTAGCTGGACGTGGTGGCACGCACCCTATAGTTCTAGCTACTTGGAAGGTTGAAGCAGAAGGATCACCTGAGCCCAGCAGGTCGAGGCTGTGGTGGCCATGAACATGCCACTGCACTCCAGCCTGGGCAACAGAATGAAATTCCAACTCAAAAGAAAAAGAATTTCAAAATGGGGACAGCAGAGCATGGACCCAAGCGCAGGGTCCTACGTGACTGCACATGTTGCTTGTGGACCCACGCCCAGCCCTCCCAGCCTTCCAGAGGATGCTGACCTGCAGCCCCCACCCTGTCCCAAGGACCAAGACAAGATATCAAACTGAGGCCCCGCCATGATGCTGAAGCCAGGCTGGCTTCCCACTTATCTCAGCATAGCTCTTCATCATCTTTATTTATAAATATGAGCAGTCAGGAGGGAGTCACCAAGCAATAGAGGAGACGCCTCCAGTCAAAAGGGTGAGGTGGGAGTGTGGTGGCAGGCAGTGGGTGGAGCCGGCAGAACAAATGACTTCTCTGAAATAGGAGTTAGGAAAAATTGTCCCAGAACTCACAAATACAACAAAGGGAAGGCAGTATCTCTAACGATGTCATTCTGGAGCATCACTTAACAGACTCATCTAAAGATTCTTTAATTGAGCCAGGCTTGGTGGCTCAGCCTGTAATCCCGCGCCTTTGGGAGGCTGAGGTGATTGGACTGCCTGAGCCCGCGGGTTCGAGACCCGCCTGGGCAACTTGGCGAGAGCTCATCTCTACCATAAATCAAAAATTAGCCGGGCGTGGTAGCGCGCGCCTGTAGTTCCAGCTACTTGGAAGGCTGAGGCGGAAGGATCGCCGGAACCCAGCAGGTCGAGGCCACTGCACTCCAGTCTGGGCGACAGAGTGAGACTCCAACTCAAAAAAAAAAAGATTCTTTAATTGTCTAGGGGAATATCTGTATCTTTATCTGATTCCCTATTCCCTGTTTATTAAAGGTCTGGATGCTGTGAAATGACATGTTATCTTGTAGATTTTTATCTGGCAGAGACATACATGATTTCTGCCCAATAGAAAAGATAACCCCAAGGGTTATGGTTTATTACCCTGTAGGTCATTAACCAGCTTCAATTCTAACCTTGTTTTCTCCCCACATTCTTTCTCCCGTGCCTGTTTTCCTAATTCTGCTGATTTCCATCCTGCTGGGTCCATCTTCCTTAATGAGTTGGATAAATCTGTGATATATGTTCACTCTAAGATTTGTGAAGGACATTTTTTTAACCTTTTAGATTGTATTTTAACACAAGGCTACTTCCAGGATCAGGAAAGGACTTTTAAGAAGCCTAATTAGGAGCCATAGGAGATTCAGGTGAATATTGCATCCATAGAACAAGAAAAGGCACAAGGTGCTCTGAAAAATAAGAAATCCAAGAAGTATTCTTGGGAATTAAAAGATACAGAGGAAATGGACAGTTTCCTGGAGCAGTAAGTAGGAGGAAGGATATTACAGAAAAGCCCATGCATGATTCAGAAGACGGAATCACATTATTGACAAAAACCTGTGAGAGAAAAGAGGAACAGCATGGAGAAAAGATAGAGTAGGGAAGCATTCATTTAATGGTTATTCCAGAAGAAGAAAGCAGAGAGGAATGGTTGATAACCAAAGAAGAAATACAAGAACTTTCTTCTGAGCTCAAGGAATGCACAAGTTTTGAGTTCTCTAAGGTCCCCCACCTAGCTTGGCCCTAGAGAAGGTTCTGAATTCAAAAGGTAAAGAGAAAACCCTGCAAGCTTCTAGTTAAGAAAAAGCAGGTTATCTGCCAAGAAAGAAGAACCAGACTTGTACTGAACTCACCAGCAATACTAGACTGTAGGCTTTGCATGACGTGTGCAGGGTTTCGAGGGAAACTCTAGAACAGACAAACTGTCCTTCACACTCAAAGATCAAAGGAGTATATGTTTGGTCAAACAAGACTGAAAAATGGCACTATCCAAACACCTTTTATAAAAAAACTACTTAAGGATGTTCTCCAGTCAAACCAGGATGAGAATGAAGAACATGACAAAGAGGCTGACATGGTGCAGAAGAAACTACATGAAACCAGCATAATTCCTAGGTCTCAGTGGCTGTTTACAATGTGGTTGTGAAACTGAATAGCATGATAAGGAAAAAATGCTTACAGGAGGTGTAACTTTTTTAAAGCACCAGTGAAACAAATCCTCTCACTTCAGAATCTATCTGTGGAATTTAGCAGATACTTGGTGAGATCCTCATATCCTAATTGTCCATCCAGCCATGTGTCATTTACCCTTACACCATCTTCATCTCATCTTCACTGAGGTCACACCTTCTCGCCTTCTCGGTGGCATTATACATGCAAGTATGCACACACACTGACACACATACACACTCACATATTGTTTCTCGCACGCGCGCGCACACACACACACACACACACACACACACTAACGGCCCCCAGCCTTTTTCTCTCTCCTCCTCACCTCTGCCCTACTGACCCTCAGCTCTCATGTGTCACCCCCTCAGGAAAGCCCTCAAGTCCCTGAGTCCCCAGTCTGGCTCAGATGGCTCCTGTGTTGAGTGCTCTCAGCAAACCACACGCTCTACCCAAAGCCTTGGTCCCAGTGCGTGAAGACACACCCACTGCCGTGGCTGGAGGCTGCCACCCCAGACAGGAAGTGGAAAAGGCAAAGCCTATGTCTGGCTTCCCCTCCTCCTCGCTCCCTGCAGCTAGGACAACGCTGACACCTAGCAATTCATTCAGTCCCTGGTGAGTGGGTGAATGCATGCATGGGTCTGACCCAGGAAAGCGGGAAGAAAGGCCTCAGCAGAGTCTAAGAGGCTACAAATGGGCTCAGCTGTAACCTGGCCTCTCCCTGACCACAGCTTGGGTCTTTACAGAAATTGTCTTTGGAGTCAGACAACACCTGAGTCTATGCTCAATCTCTGACTCGATGAGTGATCCCGCATAACCATAATAAGAGATAACATTCATTGGGCATTTGGTTTGACTAGCTACTATTAGTCCTCTTTTACAGATGAGGAAGCAGAAGCTTAGCGAGGTCAGGTGGCTTCCTCAAGATCATACGGCTAATTAGCATAAAACAGACCCAGAAAGAGCTGGCAGGACAGGAGGACACACGACTTCCCAGGAAGGAATCTCTGTCTGTCCAGACCCCTCAGCAAAAGGTCATCGCTCCTTCCAGTCCAGGGGTCCAGGAGGACCCCGTGCATCACCACGCAGCTTCATCATCGTCACCGGAAGCCCCGGAGCATCTAGACTATGCCAAAGGCGAGGGACTTCCCTGGTGGGCACTACCTACCCTGCCATCACGATGAAGAAATCCAGACGGTTCCACGTGTCCCCGAGGTAGCACTTCTTGCCGAAAATGCCCAGGGCCACCATCTTGAGCACCATCTCCATGGCAAAGAATATGAAGATGAAGTCATCAAAGACCTGCAGGGGCAGGAAGAGAGAAGCAAGGGACAGGGTGAGGCCGCAGCACAGGTTCCAGGGGCCATAGCCTTGCTGTGAGGTGGGGACACAGGCATGGACTCAAGAGGTCTGGAAAAGACTCAGAAACTCTTCTTCTTGTGGGCAAGAAGAGCGCCTCAGAGACCCTGGCCCAATGCAGTCCTTTCACAGGCGAGGAGACTGTGGCCCAGAAAGGGAATGATTTGCCCAGGGTCACACAGCCCATTCTATCTGTCCCCTAAGCCCAGGTAATGACAAGAGTCCCAGATGAGGGGATGAGGATGCTTAGATGAGGAAGCTAAGACTCAGAGACGTTCAGCAATTTGCCCCAGGTCACCAAGCAAGTAGGTAAGTGGCAGAGCCAGGACAGGAATGCAGGTCAGTCCGACTCCAAAGCCCCTGTGAAAGGAACCATTTCAACACAGGCCCTACTCCAGGCCCCAGGCCCACCTCAGTGCTGTCTTCCTCTGCTCACAGGGGAGGCCCCAAATGTGTCCCTAACCATGGGCTCATGTGAGTATATATTTCCTGAGAGCAGGGCCTGGGTGGAATTCCTCTCTCCAAGATCAGAGTGGGCGGCAGCCAATCCAATTCCACAGACGGGTGCTTGGCACTTACTGTGTGCCAGGATGTAGGCTGGTTGGTGGGATGTAGAGATGAGTCCTTGGCAAACTCTCCACGAGGGTAATTGGTTCTAGGTGTGTCAGGGCAGGGGCTGGCCGAAGAGCTTGTTACCCACTCGGACCCCAGACCCACCCCCAGAGATTCTGATTCAGCAGGTCTGGGATGGGGCCAGGGTCTGGATTTTTAACAAGTGCCCTAGGAGATCCTGTGGCCCAGTGCTGCTTGGGAACTACCGGGTCCTGTACAAACCCAAGAGGCAGAGAGCAATTCCTCTCAGGAGGAATCTGGCTTCCCCGGGGAAAAGCACTGAGTGTTTCCACAGCAGTAGAATGGGTATAACCCTAACACCCTGCACTAAACGAATACACATGCCCTACACGGGGTCGTGCCAGGGACCAAAGGCTAAGCCCACCTGGGACCTTGGGAGATGAGAGCAGGAGGTGAAGCCAGAGGTCGGCCCCTAAAGGGGTGTGGAACCCGGCCTTCATCCCAAGAGCACTGGGGAGGAAAGGCACGCTGTCGGCAGGAGAGTGACAGGTCATTTGTGATTGGGAGACCAGGAGAAGGCTGGTGCGGATACCCAGGAGGGAGAAGATGGTGGTCTGGACTAGGGCAGAGGTGCCCAGATGAGGAGGATGGATGGAAAGGAAAGAGGATCAAAGGGGAATGGGGAAGACTGGTTGGGGGTGGGGAAGACACAGCCAAGGGAGTGCTGCTGTTGGGGACAGGGCTGCTCTGCTCGGGGCAGGCAGGTAGGCTGGGGTGGGGCCATGGGAGTGGGGGCGGAGCATAGGGCAGGGCAAGGTGGAGGAGGTGGAGCACGGTGGAGACGGCAAAGGGTGGAGGGTTGGGCAGGACATAGTGGGGGTAGGACACATGGCCAGCTCACCTGCAGAATCTTGCAGCGGTCGGAAAGGCAGTCCATGTCGTCGCACGGCTGGTACATGCCAAGTGTCACGCAGTTCAGCAGGATCACCAGCATGCTGACACATTCAAACCACGTGCACACCAAGTCAAGGACAAAACAGCGGGGGCTGTGGCCAGGGAGCAGGGTGCACCTGGAACGGAATACCCCCGACCCACCACACACACAGGCATATACCCCATTCTCAGTTCTTCTCCTTCAAGGTCCTGCCCCAGTCAACGCCCAAATTTCCAAAGCCACTGGAGCCAGCCTGCCCCCATTGCAACAGACGTGGCCATGTGTGCCGAACCCACCAAGGGACCCAAACCCCACCAAGCCGCCACCTACAGGACGCCCATCCCCCTCAGGTCCAGGAAGGGAGAAGGTTCCAGAAGTCTGGTTGGCCGGCCATCTCTGGATTATTTCAGCCCCTTCACCCTTGACTGCCTCCCTTTGCTGACCACCGGTCCCCTCCCCTGACTTGTGCCCCCTCCATCTCTGCCAAGGTCTGTGTCTGCAACCTGCAGAGGGCCCTCTGGTGTGACTGAGATGGGCTGGAAGCCCCCATCCCTCTCTCTTTGCCCACGGTGGGGTTACAGCCCATCGCCAGACCCCAAAACGCCTGGCGTAGGCCAGTCTCAACCCTTGTGTCAAGCAGGGTAGGCCTGGGCCTCCTCAGGCCCACCCAGGCAGATGGTCTACTCCAGTCAAGAGGCTCCAGAGTCGACTCTTAACCCAGTCCCAGGCAGGACCTTGGGGCACGAGCTTAGAGCTGGATGAGTGGGCTCCCCTCGGTACCCTGGACCAGGCTGCTCTCCTCTCCCTAACCGCGGGCACCTCCATAAACACCCTCTTTCCCTCCCCTCCCTGCCCAGCATTAGAGCACAGCCCATGGTGTCCAGTCCCATCACTCTCAATCCATCTAGCCATCGAACCAGGGAGGTCAAGGTCAAAGATACCTCAGGGCTTGTGTCACTCCAGCTCCCCACCATACAGATGAGAAAGCTGAAGCTGCTCAGATCTCCCAAACTGGGATCTCCCACCTTAACTAGGTCCCAGGGCCCCCAAAACCTGTGCCTACTTCAAAAGAGGGCACCCATCATCAATAACTCAAAAAACAACCGAAGCTGGAGAGGACGCAAGGAAAAGGAAACGCTTCTACACTGTGGGTGAGAGTGTAAACTAATACAGCCTCTGTAGAAGACAGCGTGGCGATTCCTAAAAGATCTAAAAATTGACCGTCCATATGACTCCGCAATCTTCCTTCTGGAAATACACCTGGAGGAACTCAAATCACTCTATGAAAAAGATACCTGCACACGCATGTTTATTGCAGCATTATTCACAATAAAAACATATTCACAATTAAAAACATGGAACCAACCCTGCTGCCCATCAAAAGTAAACTGCATACCTGGCCAGGCTCGGTGGCTTAGCCTGTAATCCCAGCACTTTGGGAGACTGAGGCGAGTGGATTGCCTGAGCCCATGGGTTCAAGACCAGCCCAGGCAACTCGGTGAGAACTCGTCTCTACAATAAAATTAAAAAAATAAACTAGCCGGGCACGGTAGCATGTGCCTGTAGTGCTGGCTACTTGGAAGGCTGAGGTGGAAGGATTGCTGGAGTGCAGCAGGTCGACGCTGGGGTGGCCGTGAGCGTGCCATGGCACTCCAGCCTGGGTGACAGAATAAGACTCCAACAACAACAGAAAAGTAGATTGGATTTTAAAAAATGTGGCACATATACACGATGGAGTATTATGCAGCCATAAAGAAAAACAAAATTATGGACTTTGCAGCAACTTGGATGGATTTAAAGTCTATCGTACTCAGTGATCTATCACAGAAACAAACAAAAAGCTCAGTACCACATGTTCTCACTCATAAGAGGACCCGGAACATTTACCAGAACACTGTAAGAAAGGGTTTGGCAGTAGCAGGATGCTGCCAGGGCAGTGGGGACACATAACATCAATAAGGTACCTGACCTCAAACCAAGTGAAGTGGGGACCAAAGGGAGGCCCAAACTTTACCTGTACGATGACCGCTTATCTACATAATCCTGAATTACACCCCATATCTTTAAAAGGAAAAAGAAAAGAGGGCACCTAAGGCAAAAAAGACCTACACCACACATGGCATGAATGACTGAAGTTGGACTTCCAGACCATGAAACCTACTGACCTTAGAGGCAATGACTACAGCTGGGTGTACATTCGCCTTCTCTAAGAGGAAACGTGCTGATAGAACTCGCCACACCCTGTCTACACAACCCCCATTCCGGTCCCAGAAACTGAGCTTCAGGGAACAGAAAGGCAGCACTTTGTGTCATAAAAGCAGCACACAGGACCAGAGATCTGCATTCGAGCTCCAGTCCCAGCACCACCTGGCTCGCCTTTCCACCTGTGAACCTGGGTGACCAGGGACCCCCACCCCACCGGTCCCCTGGGTCTTCCCTGGCCCCTCTGGCCCACACTTTCTGCAGCAGAAGTGAGCTCACCTCCCTCCCCTGCTCAAAACCCTGCCCTGGCGCTCCAGCTCTCTGATCATAAACCCTCAGCCTGCAGAGCCCATCCTCACTGCCCCCCCACGACTCACCCTCACCCCCACTCCTGTCTCCTTCTGCCTCAGCCTGGCTCACCCCCTCCAGCCCTGCTGGCCTCTGGGCTCCTCTGACACACACACTGGGACACTTCACCGCAGGGCCTTTGCACATGTTCCCTCCTCGGGGGCTGACTGACCTGCTAACTCCATTGTCATCTCATCTGAAGAATTCCCCAGCCCGCCTCTCCACCCCCAGTGGCCACAAGCCCTCTTCACACCCTGACACTGTCATCTTGACATGCTCATTGTCATGTTATCTACGGCTCAAACCTGCATTCCAAGGGGAACAGAGATGGTATGTTCACAACCCGAACAATAACAGGAATATAGTAGGAGCTCAATAAATATCTGCTGAATGAACAAATACAGTAGAGATGAGGTCTCATCAAGTTGCCCAGGCTGCTCTTGAACGCCTGGACTCAGGCAACCCTCTCACCTCCGCCTCCCAAAGTGTTGGGATTACAGGCGTGAGCCACTGCTCCCAGCAAATTAAACTTTACCATGGGTATGTACATGTAGGAAAAAACATAGTGTGTCAAGGGTTCAGTACCATCTGTGGCTTCAGGCATCCACTGGGGGTCTTGGCAAATGACCCATGGATAAGGAGTGGTACTGTAAATCTCCACAGGCCCTGCATACTCTGCCACCCAGTGACCTTTGAGTGTCTCCAAACAAAAATCCTCGCCCGGCAAGGCACGGGTGGCTCATGCCTCTAATCCCAGCACTTTGGGAGACCAAGGCAAGAGGACTGCCTGAGGCCAGGGATTCGAACCAGCCTGGGCAGCTTGGCAAGACCTCATCTCTACAATAAATCAAACAATTAGCCAGATGTGATGGCGTGTGCCTGTGGTTCCAGCCACTTGGAAGGCTGAGCTGGAAGGATTGCCTGAGCCCAGTAGGGTGAGGTTGCGGTGGCCACAAGCATGCCACTGCACTCCAACCTGGGCGACAGAGTGTGACTGCGACTCAACACACACACACACACACACACACACACACACACACACACACACAAACCCTCACCCCCTCAATTTCAAAGCCCTGCCCTTGGCTTGGAGGAAGCTACACCAAACCCTGAGTGGGATGAGCACCTCTTGCCTACTGGGAGCCTGACCTGGTTTCCATGGCAACAGCCTCCCGCTCATCCAGGCTGTGCTCACCTTGGGATACTGCCTTCTCATCTGCCTTCCCTCAGCCCCTCCCGGCCCCAGCCCTGTTCCTTCCTGTCCCCTCACCCCGCTGCCACTCTCCCGCCATAGCCTGTAATTAATTTCAGTCGCTGCCAGGGCCCCCTTCTAGCCTGAGCAACGCTCCACGACAGCTTCATCATTAATTAACTTTTCTGAAGTTCAAACGTTCTAATTACCAGCGAACATCCCCCATCCCCCTCGCCTCTCCCCTCAGCCTGTCGCACACTCTACTTCCAGCCTCTGGAAGGGCTCCCTCTGCCCTTCCTGTCAGTTTCAAACTCCAAGTGCAAACTCAAAAGCAGGTGTCTCCCAGGAGCCTTGTCCCCCAACTTCTTCCTCATCAGGGCCCTAAACACTGGAGGCCCATTTTACGGATGAGGAAAACTGAGGCTCAGGGAGATGGGAGCCCTCTCCTGGGTCACCCAGCTGGGAAGTTTTGGAGCAGAGATTCACACCAGGCCTGCTGGTCAACGCCAGTGCTCTCCTCCATGCAGCATGGCCTGTCACAACCCATGGCTCCTCCTCCGTCCCACAGGCCTCAGCCCATCCTCAGTGTCTCTTGCCTGGAGACTGCTCCAGTCTCCTCTGAAGCCTCCGGCTCTGGTCTTTGCCCCTCCAATCTGCCCCACACAATAACCAGGCACTTGCGGTGTGCCCAACACATTTTTTTTTTTTTTTTTTTTGGATGGGGG